>NC_091824.1:79172634-79200134 GCF_038994185.2 Dermacentor albipictus
TATGCACAGCACGGGCCAGCTTCAGTGCCGTACCATTTTCTTTGACCTCTATAGAGGGCTAATTAGGCTACAGCATGTAGCAGGGCAGGAAAGAGGGTGGGTTTGGTGATGGTCCACAGAAAACAGGGACGAAAACACGGTGAACAAAAATACAGTGACAGCTCGCCTTCTCTTGAGAAAGGTTTAATTATAGAGTGAATAGGTGGCATTGCCGGGGTGTCTAATTATTCTTGCAGCAGGCGAGAGGTGGTGCCAATTTTTCTCTCATACATATATAGTCGATCATATTTAGGTAAAGTGGAAGCTGCAGAACATGAGCGATTTAAGCTTTCGCCATCTACCAGCGCACACACGGGGACGCCCGCACGTGTCCCTTCTTCGTTTAATAGCCAATGTTTTCTTCTTTTCTTTGTTTTTTTAAAGCGTTGACAGTACGGGTTAGCACGTGTGTAACCGCATCGACAATGAAAAAATATCGCGCTCACTGATCAAGTCAAGTGGAGAAATCGTTGACTTTTTGGAACATTTATTGATTCATTTTTTTAGCCAACACATGTCATTGCCTGCTGATCAGGCAAAAGGACATACATGTGACAAGGTTCTTGAAACGACTGGTTTCTGTTAAACACTTGACTACTAACTACATCGAATAGCTGGAGTAGGAAAATTGTATATAAAGGTTACCTGGCACGTCTTTTGTCGCATTAGGTGAAGAGCAAATGGGTATGAAAAACCTATTGTGTAATGATATAGTGCGATCCGTACCAATTCCATAGGCGATTGGACAAGGAACTGCACTGTAATAAGTTAAGATACGTTAGCGGCTGCTCTGAATAACTTCTAAGTGACAAGCTTTCTGTTGTACCAAAGTGCCAAGTTCTCAAACATGCATGGACCTTCTGGACGCCTGCAGCGATGTTGGAAACATGTCGTTGAATGTTGTATGTTCGAGGCGTCTGAAAAGAACAAAAAAAGTTCGCCTGACGTTTTCCAGAGGTTGCATAAGATGGCGTCCAGCCTTCGTCACATACCTTGCGGGCTTGTGGTTGCGGTGTCAATATTCAAAGGTGTTTGTTGAGCTCAAGGCAATTGAAGAATGCGAGGAGAAACGTGGAGCATGTGGCGACGGATGCACCGTAGAAGCCTGTATGAAGACCAGAGCCACCCGTAGATGTTTTCAGTGCATTTTCAAGCAGGCTCCTAGCCAGATCTATGGAATATGCGACAAGAACTGTGCACCTGATCTCAGTTGTCAGTCTTTATTGTGAGCGATTTAGTAGCGATTTCACCTTGTTACTGCATTATAGTGTGACAGTGCAAGCACTGCTCCTCAGTTGTCACTTTCTAGTCCCTAACTCCGCCTTAAGAAATAAAAAAAAGAAATAAAGAAATAAAGGAAAAGGTTTCTTTCTTTCTTTCTTTCTTTCTTTCTTTCTTTCTTTCTTTCTTTCTTTCTTTCTTTCTTTCTTCCTTTCTTTCTTTCTTTCTTTCTTTCCTTCTTTCTTTCTTTCTTTCTATAGAGGACCGCAACTTTCAGTTGCCACTGATCTATGCTCCCAAAATTGTGCTCAACTTGACGGCAGAAGCTTTATTTAATGTGAAAAAAAAATAATAAGCGCTGACTGAAGGATGGCCTAGCAATCAGCTTGCTCGCCACGCGCGTAATAACTAGGCCGAGGGCCAGTCTTGTCGTTCTTTGCTAGCTCGACGACCATTTCCCATGCACGAACAGCTGCAGATTGAATATGGCGTGACGGATGGGCATGATTCGCCGTAGGAGCTGTAATTTACGTACAACACGTACAACGCCATTGAGCATACGACAAACCCACATCTCTACCATTTTCCCTACATCGCAGAGCATTCCACATATCCACTTCTTTATTCCGGGCAACAAAAGAACAATAGTAACAATACTAAAGGTCACCTACATATATCATTGGCGTCAAGCGTGAAATATAGCACTGACCACGCGATATCGCCGTGCAGAAGCGGGGGTTCTGTCTGGCCACGCACGCACGGAGGAAGCGCGTGTATATACTGGAATCCTGTGATGAGTCTTTCTGTTCCACAGATACGGCACGCGGGGTTAACTCTTAGTCTTTTCTTAATATTAGAGAGCTCTAGTTTAGGGGACGCAAGCGGCTTGCGTACGCAAGAACTAAGGGCCATGGTACTGCGCATGCGCAGACCACTACGTGCGGGTCTGCGCATGCGCAGTAGCGTCGCCCCTAGTTCTAGCGCACGCAAGCCGCGTGCGTCCCCTAAACTAGACTCTTTATTGAAGTTCATCTTATGCGGGAACGAGGTACACGCTCAGGCACAGGGAACTCGCTGTTTTCAGAGACCGCAACGTCGTTATAGCGCTTGCATACTGTCGCCATCCTTAAAGGGACACTAAAGCGAAACAATAAATAAGTATAGACTAATGCAGCATTGTTTGAGAACCCTGCAGGCAGTCATTTCGAAAAGATAGTTTGATTATTAGATGAGAAAATGAAGTTCCAAGTATCAGTATTTGAATTTCGCGCCGAAACCCCAGCGCCTGTACGTCAACGTGACGTCAGGGATTCCAAAGTAGGTTTTCGCATTTGGGCTGCGTTGGCTGAATAAAGCTTTCCGAAAGTTGCCATGTTTAATATTTGGTTCCTTTAGAACACAATCTGTACCGCTATATATAATTGGTAGGCCCTAGAAGATGCCATCAAAATCCAAGACGTCACAGCCCCCAGGTGCGGGAACTTAAGTAGGCATCGCCACCCGTATTTCGTTTTTGCGCTTCTTCTGGCTTACCAAACGTCTTATCGTTGTAAGAGTGGTGTTTCTGGTACTATATAACGGTAATTTACTGATGCAGAAGAAATCATTTTTCCCTTTAGTGTCCCTTTAACCGCGAACACACTGTGGAATATGCATGGCGAGAACAAACGCGTGCGCATCGCGCGCGCAATCGAATCTCTTGACAGCCTCTAACACATTTATCATTCTATCTCGGAACGTGGTTGTGCTAACGAGGTCAGCTCGAGGGCTTCGTTTATGAGGGACTCGCTCGCGAAATTGCCGCTCCGTGGA
The DNA here is from genome assembly GCF_038994185.2 of Dermacentor albipictus. Taxonomy (NCBI): domain Eukaryota; kingdom Metazoa; phylum Arthropoda; class Arachnida; order Ixodida; family Ixodidae; genus Dermacentor; species Dermacentor albipictus. Next base: position 79,175,707 of record NC_091824.1, read on the forward strand.
ACGTTTGCGGAAGAAAACCCTTCCGTTGCCGATCAGACCAGCGCGAGCGTGGAAGCATGCTTTACGGCGAGACAGTTCGCTGGCGTGTACTGGGGCGTGCCTCCGTAACTCTCTAATGTGTTTTCTATTGCTCACAAGCCGGCCTCCGTTCAAAACGCCTCCGTTGATGAGTCGCCTCCGGGGAATGGCCGGAAGGGGGGTGACGGGCGTTTGCGCAATGCCGATGTGGGGGGGGGGGGGAGGCGCACGCCGCGCTATGCGGCTGCGAGGTGAGAGCGTGATGCTCTGGCATGAATACATAATGACACCCCCGGCTCACCGGTCGCGTGATTTCCGAATTTGTGGTGGAAGCGCGATGCCATGCGCAGATTATATCTCGGTATATATAAATACACTCTGAAGTAAGGAAAAATAGACTGACGGCCGGGACTGAGCGAGTGAGGCGCGGGGAGTGAAGGCACTCCATTAATCTTTCACGCACCATTCGGTAATCGCGGTGCAAAGAAAAGAATTGACCGCTCCGAGGCCGCGCCCCGCTGCCATCGCCGTTGTTGTACAGCGCGAGCCGGCGATTTGCGTTCGAAGCGACGAACCGCGTGCTGCGAGCTCTTTTTCGGAAGAAATGTGTCCTCCTCGCCCTCTGTGCGGTTGGTTAAGCCCCTTCGCGTTTGCCCATGAAGGTGCGACGACTTTTACGTTCCGTTAATTAATTTGTCCCTGCAGGTTCGCGACAGACGGATTGCTTGGGAGCGAACTGGCGTGCTGCAAACGTGGGAACGGGATGACGTAGTGTCGCTTTATTACATGTAATACGGAAACGTCACAGACGGCTGACTAACAACTAAATGCAATGAAGCCCTTATTTATTTGAACAAACAGCCAATTAGTTACTGTTAACCCCTTCACTATGCCTTGCCTCTCAGCCAAACAGCAAGGTGCGGTATCTACGCTTGATCTTTACAAGTAACCCACTTCATTTCGGTAGCTATAGAGAGTGATGTATTAATCGGTTACGTCTGTTTCTGTAATGTGGGGGAAACGATTGGGCATGTAGCCCATATGCCCATGTAGCGTACGTTGCAACTATGCAGCGATGTGACGCGCTCTCACGCGACCGCCCAGAGCTCGTCATAATGTTTTGCCCACAAAGCCCACCCTTATCAGCTCTCTTATAACGTTGACTTTAGCTAGCGCTTGAACACATTGAATGTGCATGGTGTGAACTTCATGCACGCCGCCGACATTGGAAGGCTTGAAACGCGCGAATAAATGAACAGCAAGCAGACGACTAGATTCTCCTCAAGAGTCCGTGAAAACGAAGGTGCAGTAGCAGTTATAAGCGTGTGACACAAAGTCGAGATCGAACATGCACCATGCCATTCAGGCCATTTTGAAACTTTAAATTATCTCGACGCAGTCTCACATTTGAAGAATAACTATGGGCAGTCCAAAGGGCCCACGAGGCGGCCGGAAGGCTTGGCCTTTCGGTTCCAACGTGGTATAGGGGCCCGCTTCGGGTTGGGAAACTAGCGCAACCTAATGGACAACAATAAAGATTTTCCATCCATCCATCCGACGCTATGTCGCTTCCTTGTCCATTCTCTCTCCAGACGTCTTCCGCATGTGTAAGTTTGTAAGCACGGCGTTAAGAAGTAAAGTCACCGTTCTGCTTCAAGCGTCGGATAGCCGTGGTGCCGCAGTTTCTTCCGTCAGTTTTAAAGCTATTTGGCGATTATTTCAAAACATGCTGGCCTGGGCAAGGGGTCGTATTGTTCATTCAACAGATGAAATTTATGTTGACAGTGAGAAATTCTTAATTGACACGCGAGAAAATTCTCATTGCATCAATCGTTGGACCGTGCACGCATAGAAGGAGGAGGGAAAACAAGAGGTTAACGGGAGAGAGGTTAACCAGGTTAACTATCCATTGACTCTGCACAGGCGGATGAGGTAAGGGCAGAAAAGATCAGAAAACAATAGAAGATTAAAAAAAAAGAGTTAACGCATCAGTTCGTACATTATATAGTTTTTCTATCAGTCTCGTTTTTTTTTAAAAACACACACTAGCGATTTTAAAGCAGTTCGGGCCGACGTCGGCTGGGGACAGGGTTCAAGAATTTTGACTTCCCTAAGGGTATGGTAGTCAATCTTGTCTAGCACGCAGAAGGTGCGCTGTCGTATCTTTGCACCCCCACAAACTCCGCATTCTGTACTTCTGGCAATTCCGATGACGTAGGAGTACGCATTAGTAAATGCTACTCCATCCAAGCCTTAGACTACAAATGAGAGCACTAGTAAATGATACATCGTTTCATGCATATCATGTATAGCGCTAAGTTGCTGTCTCGGAATGTTTTAAGTCGCACCACATAGCTAAGAACGCAGCACGCGTGCGTCCTTTGGCAACACCACACTAACCTTCAACAAACGACGTATTGGTATTACTGACTGTACGTATTACCACGTTGCCTTTTAACGTGGGTACCCAAGAATATGCTACTGAAAATTGTGAGGCATTTGTCGGAGATTACACTAGAGGCATCGTCATAAATACGGTGTGGAATGTTACGGCCTAAACAGGGCATTTATCCTAGCGCATTGCCTGACGTCGCGTCTGGGAACATTCATTAAAAAAAGAAAAGAAAGAACAAGGAAAAATAGAAGAAAAAAAGGAAAACTGTCTCCTATAAGCGTGCATTTATGCTACCACGAGTCACCTAGAAAGAGACTATGTATAAACATTAAAGAACAAATGCATAAAATCCAATGCATATCCATTGAAATTTCGCACATTGTTCACACCAAAGCGACATGTGTTTCCTGGAAAAGTGCATAAAACAAAACCCAAGGTCACTACTCTGTGCTAATATATTGTATTAGGTGCGTTCAAGGTGAGGATTTGCACAAGATAAGACAAGCAAAAGTAATCTGTAAGAGAAAACTTAGAGAAGAGGAAAAGAGAACAAAGGTCCCGTAGCACCACGTATGGACCCTCCATTGGCAAGAGGGTCATTAAGAAGAAAGGCGTTACTGTAGATATTCCGAGTTCGTGGATATTTCATTATCAATGAGCTCGACCAAGTGCAGTCAGCCACTGTGAAGAGAAGTGCTTGTTTTTCTGCAGAGAAAGTGCGACAGAAAGCTCCATTATATTGTAGGCAGGTTCGAGACGGTGGTGTAAGCTCATTGACTCTTGCCCAAGAAAGCTTACCATCGAGTCCTGTATTGCTTTCTTGTGTGTCCACGGCTAGCAGAGTTTGACGGCGTCTTCAAAAATGTCTCTCCCCCCCTCCTCTCTTTCTTTTCTTGTTCGTGTTTATTTTTAATATTTTTTTATTGGCACAGTCTGTCTCTCTGCTCAACCACCCTGTTCAAATCTCCTACCCCTCTGTATAGTCCTACGTGAACCCATTGCAACGGGCTTAGTCTGCCGCATTTGATCAATAACGTTTCCGGTAGAGCAAGCGTCAACATTCCCGGGAACGTGCGAATTGTTTAAGTACCCCGTTCATCTTCACCAAGACACATCCGTGCAGACGCAGCCCGTCACCAACCTCCAGTCACATGTACAGTGCCATCGGCTCTGATAGCCGATTGCGTCGTGGCACAGTTGCGCGGGTAATTGCATTTTTCGACATCCTAATGTAAATATGAATAGAGATCGCTTCACTTTCCCAATTACAATGAGGTAGTTCAAACGGAAAGATTAAAAGCTAATGAATGAATATCCGTTGATTAGCGACTAATTACCACGTATCACCCGTAACTCCGTGGTCGCCACCACTTAAGCCATGTGCCCGAAGGAACCGTCTATTTAGTTCAAAACGGCTGATTTTGAATATTACTTAAAGTATTAGTAGAAACACCCGGTATGATTCGCACGCACCAAACTTTTTATGCCATAGGGCAAACTTTCGAATAACAATAACAAAACAGCACTGGTATTTGTTTTCAAACCTACGGGCGCCTGTAGTTAGCATTCATCCTCACACGCGTTATTACGAATAATAGCGTTAAGGAAAATTTAAAATTGTCGTCCACCTGAAAGTAACACTAAATTACAAAGCTCAGACACATATTTTTTTCTCTTTCATTAAATCATTTTCACATTGCAGATTCCCGCAGCGCTTATTTGCCCTATAACAATATTAGTAATGGTCTCTACAAGGTTAACCAGCTACGAGAGCCTTCAGATATCCAGAGACGCCTATGGGATGGTGCGCAGGTTGAACTTGTTGCGCAGGTGTTACCTGCCGCTGCGACAAAAAGGCTGAGATTGAAGACGCCTGCTTTCGGAGATTGCAATTCTCGCATGGGCGTGAAAGGAAGCAAACACGTAAGCGAACGAAAAAACAAGCACCTAAACGCACAGACACACAAACAATTGGCAAGTAAAAAAGAAACCAGAGAGGACAGTCAAGAACCATCCCTCGATTGAGAAAGAAAGCCAGCGAAAGATTGGACGATGATGCCGTCGGGATTGTGTTAAGGGCTCTCGGGTCAACAACCACTTTCCAGGCGCATTGTGGAGCCGCGTTGCCCGTTCTTTGCCACTTACCTGTCGCATCTTGCTTTCGTCGCTTCCTGCTGCGCACGGTCGATGTAGTGGAACTTGCCTGAGGAATTACTTCGCTGTAGTTCTTTTTCATGGCAGGTGTAGACGATATAACCTTCACTATAACACTTCTTTTCTTCTCAGTCAAAGAAGGCTTTCGTCGATGGGGCTCGCGTTTGCGTGTCGTCAGACCTGGGAGTATTAGGAAAGCGGTGCCCGTAAGGAAGCTGAAAATCAGAGGCGACCTTTTTTGTATGTCCAGCTCAACTAATTGTGTGCCCGTTGTCAAATGGATAAGGGTTTTAGTAAGCCAACCGTACGCGGGTTAGTGCTAATAGTTTCTTGTCCAAGTGGGGGTATTACACTTCGTGAGCGTTACCTTGCGACGGAAAAATACTTTGCGACTTCTCAATTATATTCTCGTACTTCATGAATCAGTTCGTAAAAAAAAAATTGTTTCGTTACAAGATTCTCTGAAGATAGACATTTTATTTAGGCTTCGTGTCCTTTCTGCGTGCACAGTGCACCTGTGCTGTTGAGTGTGCGGTGAATCGTATTTATATGGACGCGTTGAATGTTTTTAACTTATTTCACTGTGTAATGCATGCATCCAGAAGAAAACGCTGGAACAGCCGGCTGACTATGTTGGCCAGCGTCGCCGTTTCACGTTTTTATTCTCCAGGGACAGAGCAACAGCAGCAATGAGCAAATTCATCCGCGCAGCACTTTCGGAAGCAAATGTGCTGCTGCTTATCGTCCAGACATTTTGTTCTATTGCCCGCGGTTTCGAAATTCGAATGTTAGAAAACTGGGCAACGAAGCAATATTTTTCAGTGCGCCTAGGTACCCATATCGGGAACGGGCAGAAATACGCAGTTTAGCGAGAAGGGGTGCTTACTATAAACGCGAAATTCGCGCTTCTGTGCCGCTGAAGCAGCACATCGCATATATATTACATTGCACAACATGCGCATGATATAAAAATCGTGTGGCGCAACCAAGAGCGGCGCTGGCTAGGTGGCACTTTTTTGCTCGAGTGCGCCCACAACAGCGGTCAAGAAGTGATCCCTGTGGAGGGGACTTTAATCGGCCACGTGACTCGAAATTGCTCCGCCGCTCTCCTGAGGGAGGTGACCTGCTTATACGGCACCTCCAGCGCTATCTGAGATGGCGGGCGGCCTTTGGATCGTCCGGCGCGCATTCCAGTTACGCGGCAGATTATTCCCTACGAGGAGAGCACATGGCCATACAGCACTTCTGAATCTATCCTCCACTTTCATTGCGAAAGGAAAACGCCAGTACGCTTTCTAACCTGCTTACATAGAGTGCTCACTAAGAGCTAGCTTCGAGTGAAGCCATATCTGTCTCTTTCCTTCCCCCCCTTTTTTTCTTTAATTTTGTTTAACCGTGTTTCCTGCTCAGTCTCTCCAAAAGGTGGAGTGTGTAGAGAAGTCGTGCGTAGTTTAAGCGCGCGATAAATGCCGCTAGAGGCATCTCACTGGCCCCCTGTGTGTTTTTGTTGCACCCTTTCGAAGACGAGGAGCAAAACGCGCCTCGAAGTCGAATTCACAACCACAACTTCGCTTCTCTCGCCTCTCTACCTCTCTCTTCAGGCGTTCTCTCGTGTTTGAGAAACAACGTCAAAAAAAAAAAAAACAGAGCGATCACAGCAGCGCTGGTGCGGACTTATTCCAGGCGTGTGCGTTTGTTTGTACGCCGCTAGCTACACTCTCGAGAGGTAGGCTCGCCTGCAGCGTGCGCGCGGGCTTCGGGTGCACCTTTGGAGCAGGCCAGCCCGAGCTTCCATCTCCAACGAGCGTGCGGAGCTGTGCCGAGTGTTGAGCATCGAGGAGCAGCGATGAGCAGCGCCTACAGCCTCTTTCTCCTCTCCCACCCGGCGGTGCCGCGCCCTCTACTCGGACGACTCGCAGCAGGCTCCTTCCACCGCGCCTTCGCACTGGGTCTCAAACCTCGTCTTTTCTCCCTCCCCCCTCACCCACCCCTCGCGCCGGCAGAAGACGACCAGCCGATCGATGGAACCCCGAGCTCCGCCGCCGTCTTCCCGCGCAGCCTCCTGCAGCCGAGCCCGAGGGCCGCTGAAAGGAACCGAGCGCCCGACGTGGTCCTTGCTCCGCACAATGGCGAAATGGGGGGCAAACGACCCCCTCTTGCCTTCTTCGTGGCGCCTCGTCGGCCTCTTCGAGCTTCCTTCTTCACTATTCTCCTCTTCGTTGCTAAAGCCAACCACCTAAGTTCGCTTCCTTTTCTTTTATTCGTGTATATCTCCCACCTCCCTTCTTTCATGCTTCCCTTGTTTATTTATTTTTGCCCAGTGTACTTTCCTTCTATCTATACAGATCCCTTCAGTTTCCTTTGCGTGTTTTCACTATTGCATGTGCTCCGTTGCTTCGTAAACATGGCAGACCGAGAGTTTCCCCGCCGCGTCCCCCACACCCTCCGTCTGTTTCATTTGTTTGTATTTCCAACTTCTTTTCTTTCTCTCTATCTCTTTGAACTTGTCTATCTCTTTTCTGTGTTGCAACCTCTTGCCATGTATAACGGCGCGCTCTGTTTATTTGTACTTTCGTTGCCCGCATTCCTGCATCCGGGGCTTCTTCGGCGCAACGGCAACTGATCGTCGCGTTCTCTCCTCCTCATCCATTTCATCGTCGCCCTCTTATCATCGAATGCGCCTGCACCCGTCTGCTTCTCAGGAATGTATTCCGCGCGCTGGGGTTCGTAGACATCGAGGGGAGAAAACTGCAAGCCGGAGTTCAATCAGCGTTTTCACTTCCTGGCATTTCTTTCTTTAGTATAGTCTATATCTCTAGCACCATGGCTTAGCGTCAGGTGAAGGCCGCGGTTCTTCCTCAAGGACGTTTATATTGTTGTCCGTGTCCCTGTGCGGATGATTATATACCTCTGTGGGCGTCTCCGCTATGTAGAGGCCATAGCAGGGCTAAATGCGTTGCTTGATACTCACTCGGTTCGTCGGATGTGTTGGCCTCTCTCTTTGTTGTTTGAACCCAACATGGGCATTCCCAGAAACGAGAATATGCGCTTTGACTCCGTGATGAAGTCAGTACGCATATGGCGAAATAAAGACTCCTGTCAACTAATTGCACTTATACAAAATGTCTGTGCGCGAATTTTATCTGTTTACAGTATATAGCACGCCTGCGCGATTGCAGTTTACGCCGCTGCTGTAACCGGTCTCTCTCTCTCTCTCTCTCTCTCTCTATCTATCTATCTATCTATCTATCTATCTATCTATCTATCTATCTATCTATCTATCTATCTATCTATCTATCTATCTATCTATCTATCTATCTATCTATCCTTTACTGCCAGTATTAACGAGATGTTTAACTTGAATTATGAACCATAACCGTACCAATATGCATTCAGTGCATTCTACCAGTACTATCCTACAAGGCTGAAACTTGGAAGACAACAAAGAAGCCTGAGAAGCAAGTAAGGACCGCGCAACGAAACGATACAACGAAAAACGATAGGAATTTGACGTTAAGCGACAGGTAAACAGCAGCTTGAATGAGAGAACAAACAGGGGCAGCTGATATTTGTAAACCTGAGATTCAAAGGAAGAAGTACAGTTGAACAGGCCGTATATACAATGCATAGAGCAGATAAGTGGTGGTCTATTAAAAGTAACAAAATTGATGCCAATCAAATGGAAACGGTCACTATAGAGGATTATGTGGTGTGATGAGGTTAAGAAACTTGCTGGATAGGACGGAGCCAACTGACCCTAGGCAGAAGTAAGAGGAGACCGCTTGTAGACCATGAGCGCGGTGAGTGTGACTCCATCTCTCCGCCCCCCACGCACATGTAAACAAAAGCAACGCACATAACTTTGAATTCTTTCTGGTATCCCCCTTTCTCTTTCATTCTCCCTTATAGGCGCTGAGCCGTGCACCCTGCATGGAACCAGAAATAGCTCCTATTTCCTCTATGCAACCTTCTCTCTCTCTCTTTCTCTATAACGCGGGTGGGTCGCTGTTTATCACAACTCACCCAACGCCTGGCGCATCGTGCCAGGTAATCAGCCAGACAACATCGCGCGCTTTTCATTAAGAACAGCGCCTCTTTGTCTCTCTCTCTCTCTGTCTGTATGCAAGTAAATGTACGCGTTTGCCGTCTTTCTCCTTTCCCAATGATTGCAAGGCCTCGTGGACGAGTGCTTCGCATGGAAGTTCCAAATCTTCCTTGAGGTGACCTGGAATTTCCCTGTGTTAGTTCCGTCTGTTCTGGTGCCAGTCACCAGCTGGGGCTGAGAGAAAGCAATCTGCGGCCATGGCCAATGGCGAATGCCCACTTTCGCAGACGCGCCGAGACCGTGCCGCCGGCATATCCCAAGCGGGACGCCACTCGGCTAAGTAATTCGTTGCGCAGACGAACCCCGCGGGCCATCGTTGTCGGTAACGAGCTGGCGCCGTTGTTATCACGGCAGCATTCAGCTCCCCTGCCCTCGGGTCACTGGCGATGGGACACTCTCGTTATACTATAGTCTGCCCCGAAGTTGGACGCAGCGGACGATTTTGCGGGTGATCTGCTATACGCCGCCGTCTTGCCCAGTTGTGTGGAAACGCCGCGCTAGCAAAACAAAACAGAGCCGAGTGGTCAGAGTCGTCGGCGCTGCACTGTAATTTGCGGAGCCACTCGCAAAACCTCGGCGCACCAGGTACCACGATCAGGCGCCAAAGTCTCGACGCTGGCGCAGATGGCGCCCTAACATTTAAAGGATGTAAGCTAATTAAGACTGATAGATTGTGCTTCTCGAACGGGAAATGGGCAAGCCTTGCCGTTTGTAGAAGTTCAGTGAGTTAACGGGACACAATAACGAAAGACTAGATAGACATGCTACCTTAACGTTCCGGCATGCAGCAGCTTCTCGTGACACGACGAATTATGGCAACGCCTTTGTCCCGAGTTTGGCTCACTGTCCTTGGTGAAATATAAAGATTATACTGCGCCATTCAAAAGAAACTGAAGAGTCAACCGGGCAACTGTGCGGAGCGTCTCCCGTATGGAATAAGGCAATTAAGGGAACGAACCCTCGACCACTTGTTCAACAGAAAGAACGCCACAGCCATTCCGCCACCGCGGTATAGGTAAATACCGCCTCTCGAGGCAAGAGGTGAAACAGAGGAAAGGAAAGAAGGAACAGTAACAAGCAGCGTTTCTCTAGAGTTACGCTGTAGCTATCGATGCACCGCACATTTAAGCGAAACTGGTTGCTTCTTTTTTTAACGTCACCTATGAATGCCAATATACGAAAAGTGCAGCAACCCCTGTCACATTGAACGCTCTCCGCTTCGTTCTCTTTGCGCGAATAGCGTGGCAATGACCCATTCTTTTCTGGGCATTACACGTCAGCGACGCCCGCTGTTTCTGGCGAGGCACCCGAGTAAACCGACACTGCTACTGCTGCATCTTCCGGCACTTGCGTACACTGGAACGGAGAAGGCTGTCCGCGTTAATCCGAACTTTGTGCGCGAGGCACTTCGTGAAACCTAGGAAGTGCGAACCGTCGGGGAAATCAGAGAAGCGCATATGTGGCGTTCAGATTTCGCCGACGTGTCGTTCATCGTCAGCAGAGCGATGGAAAACAAAAAAAGTGTGGGGCTTAAGGCCGTGAAGCTGCACAATTGGTTGGTTAAGGAGGGACGTCGCTTGAGACAACCGGACCAATTTTTCTCCTCCTGGGATTCTTGGACGCGCACCCGAAACGCGATACACGAGCGTTCTTGCATTCCGCACCCAACGAAATGGGGTCGCCGCAGCAGGAATCGAACCTGCGACCTATAATGCCGGCCACAGCGCAACGCCATTGGCACTGAGTCACCACTACGGGCCCACTGCATGCAGTCTACTGCAATTGCGACTTCTGAAGGCAGTGATGCTATTTGATATTTCGAGCGCAGCACATTACAGCCCGAGGCTTGGTTAACAGTCTGATATAGTTACAACATTAGCTCTCCCAGCCGCAGTATTTTATCACATTTTCTTGTGTTTAATGTATTCGCTTTCCTTTCTTTTTCTTCCTTTTTCGTTTAGCAACCGGCCTTCTGTCTTGATTACTGCCTGCTACTAGACAGGCACTCATGATTAACGACTTTATGCCGCATAAGCGCGAAATTGGGCCTAACCCGGTAATGTACTCCCGGCACGTTCAATATATTATTGATATCTCGAAGGCAACGATCTTTATATATAGGCCTGTGGCGGCGTTTGGAAGAGGGATTGCGAGTCATGTTTAAATTGCTAGCCGTACTAAGCACTGGGCAAGTAAAACGTAGAGGCAGGAGTAAAAAAAAAAAAGAAATGGAGAATCGATGTGCTCCCTAAATTCTCGTATATTTACATACTGCGGTACGCGTGAAACATTATCGTTTTCTTTCTTCGCCGTTGGATTCGGTTTTTTTTATTATTGAAATAATTATTCCTTACTTTGTTGTAGAACAGCGTGTTCTGAGTATGTGACCGCCAGTATTTTACCCTCCTTGAATCGCACACGCTCGTATCAGTTCGTCGAGGTCGTTTACTTTGTTCTATTCTCCTTTCTTCCATCGCGAGGCGCTTCACATACCAGAAGATTTTTTTTTTTTCGCTTAATCGCTCTCCCCAATATAGAAGCGTATGTTGCAGTCCAAGGATCGAAATAGCGCTGTACAACTCGTTTTCTTTATTAAAGGCCTGCCGGCCAGTCGCCCAGCCGTCGAGAAATACACATCTGGGCACGCTGCATTAGGCCTTCGCCGGTTATGTATATGCATATAGAAGCACTGTTTGCTTGTAGTTAGATATCTTTCACTGCCGCGATAGAGATCCGGTTTCCGCACTGCACTTCGCCTTCTAAATAGGCTGCAGCAGTTGTACCTCTCATTTTTTTTTGTCTCTCACTTACTCATTACTCAAGTTCTCCATACGAATACTCTCTCTCTCTCTCTCTCTTTCTCTCTCCACCGAGGTCGGTATTCCGCGCTGCTCTCGGAGTGTCTCGCGAAGGCGGAACGGTATTTCCTCGAACGGAATGCGTCGCAACTTCTCCCGCGCGCTATACGGCTCGCCTCGCCCTGTACACAGCGCATGCGCCGCGCGCTCGTCCTTGGTGGTTTAGTCAGCGGCGATACAGCGTACGGCTGCAGTGCTTCAAGAAAACAATTCTGTCTTGCCGGTCTCAGCCTCCACGTTATTTTTTTTCCCCAACTCTCGCGCCTGCCGCATGGTCCCACCACGCGTCCGCCGCTCTCCGGGAAGCTTGGCCCGCTGGAATCCGTTTTTCTCCCGCGCAGGTGGAATGCACCACTCAACTCGACGCGAAAGTATGCGCGCACTCGACGTGTGTGTTTTATATGCGTATATAACACGACCGTTATTCGCTCTCCAAGTCGCGAGAACGCGCACGTGTTGCCGGTGTTTCAGTCAGAATGCATCCGTTTGCGTGTGGTTTATGCGCACGCTGTTCCGAACGACTCGAGAACAGAGAGGGGCGCTTTTTCTTTCTTTTTTTACTTCGTTTTTTTTTCTGCTCTAGAACCACCGCAAAATTAAAGATTTCGAATCGCTTCCTACCTTCTCTGCATACCGCTCTTTGTGCCGCATATATATATATATATATATATATATATATATATATATATATATATATATATATATATATATATATATATATATATATATATATTGAATGAGAAGTTCTGTAGGTCCGGTGCATAGGTAGATTTAGAGACGACGGCGCACACTTACGAAAATTGCATCTTTAATGTTTTTAACGTTTCGGCCGTGGCACGGCCTTCGTCAGAACCATAATATATAATATATAACATAACATAACAATATATAATATGCAGCTATGCCGCTCTCCTTGGAGATGCGGTAACTGTGTCGTTGCGGTAACTTGGCTTCACGAAAAAAATTAATGAGCGGGAGGGAGGGGCGGGGAGCGCAATATATGTGTGAGCCTTTTATTTCTACCCCTTCAAAAGACCCTTTTTAAGATCGCTTTCCCTTTCATCGCGTCTCACATGCCATATTTGTTTGTTTTTTTGCTCCCTTTTGTCTTTGATAAACTTATCTGCTGAAAGGGGAGAAAGGAGGGAGGGGTAGGGCTGCTCTGTTGAAGGCGTCGGTATCATGCATCCTCGACATTTTTTATCCCTGATGAAACTGGCGTTATCATCTGCGGTGAGATGAAAATAACGGGAATACTGAGGCTATTTTACCGTTTTCTTATCGCATTTCGAAAGAGCATCCCCCGCTCTCCTTCCCTCTTCGAAACACGTGCGACAAACTGTCGTTCTTGTAAGGTATACATATTCAAACATACTTCAAAGAACACTTACGAGGGACATTTTAATCAGTTTAGGCTTATAAGATGTATGCTTTCCAAACAGTATATTCGTTAACTTCGCGTTTGGGGGTTGGTTACCAGAAGATAAATTTAAAAACAAACGAACTTTCATTTCGTTTTTTTGATTTCGCACGGGATACCACAGCACCGGCACTTCAGTGTCATGTCGTGGACTTCGAAGTATTTTCTCGTATTTGGGGTGGTGTGGTGCAGCAAACGTTCTCGAAACGTGTTAGGTTTAGTCTTTCGCTTAGAATACAGTGTGCTCCATCTTGACCGATAAATAATTAAGCAGGCAAGAGTAGACGCCGTGAAAATCTGTGACGTCACGGCGATCTGGTGAGGGGAAGTTAAGGTGGCGTCGCCACCAGTCTTTTCTTATTGCGTCCTTCTCTGGCTTGCCGAGCTTCTTCTTCTCGCGCAAGTCTATCTCTCTCTATTTAGCATATATATATATATATATATATATATATATATATATATATATATATATATATATATATATATATATATATATTTATTTATATATCATTTCAATGGTTTGCATCCAAGTGGGGACAGCTGTCCCACTATTTATTTGCTTTTTTTGCTTACTTATTTCATATACCCTCAGAGTCACAACGCATTACAATGGGGATGGTTACAGTCAGTACCTCGCCATAAATGGTCATAAAGGTGATGACGCGTTGTGGTTGCTTAGTGGTTATGGTGTTGGGCTGCTAAGCACGAGGTGGCGGGATCGAATCCCGGCCACAGCGGCCGCATTACGATGGGGGCGACATGCGAAAACACTCGTATACTTAGATTTAGGTGCACGTTAAAGAACTCCAGGTGGTCCAAATTTTTGGAGTCCCCCCCTACGGCGTGCCTCATAATCAGAAAGTGGTTTTTGCCTGTAAAGCCCATAATTTAATTTTTTAAAGATGATTCAGTGGTTTAGATACTAGCCAGAGAACGCTCTGGCTTGCAAGTAAGCATGGATGCCATTATTACAGTTCCGGGTTATTACGGGTTACACGGGCACAAATAAACGGGTTACATTTAAAAGGCGAAAAACAAATTTCGAGAGCTCGAGGGCTAAAATGACTTTTCCAAAGTCAACGGCCCTGATGAGACGACTCTTATTTACACCTGTCTACTACTGCATGTGCACTCGAACTCCATCTGATTTTGCCTGTGCCTTCGCCTGCTTCTTTTTTCTAGTCCCTCACCGCCCTTTTCCTCGTGCAAGGTAGCGAACGAGAAGATCAGCCTGGTTAACCTTCCTGCGTTTCGTAGTTTCCTTTTTCTCTCTCTCTTTTGAATGTTAGCAGTTGGAACGAATATGTCTAGTGCACCTGTGAAGCATATGCGACGAGGTTAAAGTGTTGAGTGGTTAATCAAGATTGATTGATTGATTGATTGATTGATTGATTGATTGATTGATTGAAAAGTAACGTCAGGTATATGGACCGCACCTGTGCGGAGCTTCCTCAGCAGAGCTTCCTCCTCCCCATAAGAAAACGGCACCAGATAGAGTAGGCCCCGACGGTGGGATTAGAGATCATGAGTCCTGCCGGAAGGAAATTGAATAAAGATGGCGTCTATGCTCCTTATCTGGTTAAGAGTGAGCCCATGCTGTTCAACAATAAGTTTGTGTGGTTGTAAAGACCTAAGCTGTATTGAAGAGGAGGGAATGCGAGCGCCAATGTGTTGCTAACTGATCAGTCGCCTCATCACAACTCGTTCGAGTGCAACCCGTTAAAAATTAGAAACTTTTTGGTACACTTCGCGCATGGTCCGCTGTAAGACGAAGTAACTGTAAACTGTTGTATACGAGCAACAGTGGGCTGATGGCTCCTGATAAGTTCAGCTTATGATGGGTATTCTTTTGAAGTATGGGTCTCTATATATAATACAGAGCAGCACAAATTACTGCTGACCCTATAAAAGGCTAGGTGCTGCGTGACCATGTAAGTTCCTTCCATGCTTTTTGTCTTCTATTTTTCCCCTCCTTTAAGCCTTTTCGTCGTGTTTGATCTGCTCTGGATCAAACTCACCTATCAGAATGAACAAAACAAAAAAAGTAAAATAGAAGGCAAATATCAGGTTGTCAAACAATGGCTATTACACGGCTATCGAAGCGACTTTCGAGCTGTGGCACAAACTTACTTCCTCGCAACCGGCTGCCATTCATTCAATTTGTCGGTACACACTAAACATTTTAACACCCTTAAGGGTGTAAATCAGTTTGTCGCCAGACAAACACCCTAAGGGTGCTGTTGTCTACACCCTACAGTTGGGGTGCCACTATAGCACCCTAAAGGAAGGGTGTCCAGCAAAATAAATTTAGGGTGTAAGGGTGCTTGTCCAAATTAACACCCATCTGTGTGGGTGTTGGAAGGGTGTACACCCTTTTATTTCTAGCGTGTATGGAAGGCAGATTCGGCAGTACACGCCTTCAATTACTACTATGTACAGTGATCTACGCGCAACTATTGCGTGTGCCAGAAGGTTCAAGTTCGGCTACCAAACGCACTGTCGAACAGCCGGCCTTGAAGCTTCGATGGGCATACACAACACCTATACGTGTGGATCACATTACATATTAGTAATTCATGGTGTATATTGGAAAACCTGTCTTCGCTGCACAAATACAACCTAGCAAACTGGACACTTTCGAGCATGTATATCAACACCAAGGTTATCACGATTTCCATATCCAAATAACATGCAACACAGACTGGTAAGATATATGCTGCATTTTCAAGAAAACGCAAATATATTTATTGCATGCTGCAATACAGAGTACAACATATACATAAATCACATGAAATATAAACATGCACAATCACCAAACACATCGGTAAGTACAAGAACATGTACATTCCCCACAAAGGTACCTAAAATATATGTACTGATCAAATCTGTTATTAGAGAAGAAACTATGTACAGCGGCACTGAAAGAGCCTGGGTTGATTCGCAGTGTTTTGGGCCACATAAAGGAATAAATTTTTAGTATTAGGCTCCAGTGAACGAAAATTCAAGTTTTGATGCCTTAAAAAAAGGCATATTGCAAAGGTGAATAAGGGAAGCAATTGAAATGCAGAGCAAACGCACAAGAAAGACACTTGTTATTTTGTACACTAATGTAATTGCAAAGCATTATAAAAAGTTTGGAAAGTCGATGTAAAGCATAACTAGCCAACATTTTTCAGACTGAAACAATACTTTCCAAGCATAGACATGCTTTAAGTGAGGTTTATGCCAGGAGCCTTATTGCTAATTTTCTATTTCCAACAAGATTACTTGAGCACAAAAAATACGTAGAATTTTATAGTGCCTACATCGTTTGTCCTCTTTTGTGAAATGAGAATTCTCTGGGCTAAAGGTGCTGTGTAGCGGTTTTTCTAACTATAATACCAGTTTCTATAAATTTTTGTTTTGTAACTCTAAGGCACTGGTACATATACAATATGTAGTTTGAAAATAGGTTCTTTTCTTACTATAAATCAAAAGAGTGCATATTCCACATCTACTAGTGCCTGGGTTCAAAGTGCAGTAGGAGGCCTGATAAAAACAAACCACTGTTGATTAAACGATTTTGCTGAGCACAAAATGTGGACAGTGTTTTAAAATACATAGTAAGTTTCTAAATTATTCACATTTAGATGCAGTAATTCAAGATTAAGGCATGCTATAGCATGTGAGCATGCAAATTAGCAAATATGGTTTAATAAATTAGCCATACTCTGGTTACTAAAAGAACACAGGCATAGGCAGTCATGCAAAAGTTCAAGTTAAATATCACACTGTTAACATTTGCCAGCAAATGGTCGTATCAAACATCATAATTATACTGAACAAGGGTAGTTTCTTGGGATAGTTTGCACTTAATGAGATAAAATTACGTACAGCTTGAATGACAAGAACTGCGAGAGATGACAGACTGCGCTGACTTCCAACAATATTTGATTACGTTGCCACATCATGTGTATTTGTACAAAAGCGGGCATGCGCAGAATATGAGTCACAAGGGGTGTCTAACAGCAAGTGACTGTACTAAGAACATCGTCCTTTGAAAAAAATAAACATTAGAATTTCTATCTGTTGAGATACAAGACTTCACTAGGGGTCAGCACGATAGAGGGGTCACTAACGCACACACTAACCAGTTTTCTAGTGAAATCTGCTTCTATAGTTTCCCGGATGAACTGTGTCTCGCTAAAGCTTCCGTACCTTCAAAGAGGGGCACGCAGCCGCAGTCCCAGCAATGGATGCCGAAGTGTCCTTGAACAGTGTTATGGACGTTGTTATCGTGCTATCCTAAATGATTGTTTAGGCGCCTGCCTGTCTGTCCAACAAAGTCAAATGAGATACCGTAAAGCTTTGCCTCCTTAACAGCCTCAATAAATCTTGCTCACACGAGATGCAACATAGCGTTGCTGCACAGGCTGATTGCCTTTCTTGGGTTGGCTACCCTTTGGCCTTAATTTCAGCCATAGCGGAACAGCTTCTGAAGTGCACAAAACACGATGAGCGCGCTCGGTCAAGGAACCAGCCGGTTGAAAGACACAGGTTTGCAGTGCTGCCGTATGTTCATGATCTCTCCCATAGGCTAAAAAAGATTAGGGAACCTGCAGAAATCACAGTCCTTTTCTCAGCCCCGGAAAAGCTGGCAAGGCTCTGTAAGTGTGTAAACGCACCTAAATCACGTCAGAGTTGCTCTGCCGGGCACAGAAAACGTTTTGGGATGTGTGCAACGAATGTGGTTTCCCAAATTCCCATTTTGAGGCAGTAAATATATTGGACAGATAGGCCGGCGCCTAAATGATCGTTTAAGAGAGCACTATAACAACCTCAATAACAGTGTTCAAGGCCACTTGGGCATTCATTGCCGGGACTGCGGCTGCATGCCCCTCTTTAAGATACGGAAGTTTTAGCGAGACACAGCTCACCCGGTAAATTATTGAAGCTGATTTCACCAGAAAACTGGGTAGTGTGTGCGTTAGTGCCCCCTCTATCACGCTGACCCCTAGTGAAATTTTGTATCTAAACAGATAGAAATTGTGATGTTTTTTTTTCATGTGACCATGTTTTTTTCACAATGACTTGCTGTTAGAACACGCCTTGTGACTGGCTTTCATTTTCTGCGCATGACCCCTCTGTGTATACACACACGATGTGGCAACGCAATAAAATATTGTTGAAAGTCAGTGGAGTGTGTCTCTCCCAGTCCTTGTCCTTCACGCTGTACATCATTTTTTATACTGAACAGCCAATATTGATTCAAAATTAGAAATATATAGTACACATCTGAGCTGCAAAAATGCAAGTGATGCAGCAAATGGCCTTTAGCTTTCCAAAAGAAAAAAAAAAGTTCACGGTTAACCACGAGGTGCAGGGACTCCATTCTCTGAGCATCTTGACCAATAAATGCAGTGCATGGCATTGCTGGAATCTTGCATCCTGCATTAGCAAAATAAGAAGAGAATCATGAGAATTCAGTCCGTGCAATTACACATGTACTTTGAGGAAAATTTTATAAAGCAACAAGCTCCTCAAAGTAACAAACTTAATTAATGTGACTGGGCAGAATGCACCGCTCAGACAACTGGTCAAGACAAGTGAAAGGTAGAAGTTTCTATTTTGCAAATTAAGGAATTGCATGTTACTGTGAGTGCTAAACCACTATATCATTGTGAACACAAGGCACATACAGCAGCAAAAAACATAAATTTACAGTAGCCTTTTCACCATAGAAAATAAGAGTGAATAAAGTTTAAAGACTACCAATGACATCTCTCAACAACAGACATTTGTCCAAGAGTATGTATGTGACCTTAATACAAAATTGACATTATGAAATCTGCAATATATCTGCATTACACTTTATAAGTACTGCAGGTGAGAAGCTTACGGGATATGGCACATTAAGAGTGAAATGCACAAGGCATTAAAAAATGACTGTTTTTACACAACATTATTACACTAGGAGACAAAGAGAACTGTTTTACAGAGAGTGCACACAAAATGAAAATGAGGGAATCCCCATTGGCATTCTCATTTGCAATGCAATACATGCATCCAGCCCAACAATATCCAACTCTCCAATGCAGTTTATTAGACACTTTCTGCATCCTAAAATTTATCGTGTATTTCTTATTTACTAATTTAGTAAGAATGGGCATTTTGGCATACTTTCCTCGAAAATTTAGCATGTGTTGTCAACTATTTTTCTTAGAGCACGCCCCCTTCTTTCAATGGGTTAGCTTGGCAATGCACTGACAAGTAGTATTCCCTTATTTAAACTTATGATCCTTCCTCATGCTCCCACTTCATGCTCTAAACTGTGATGCCACTCCGATGCAGTTTATGTTAACCTGTGACTATTTACATAGTCCTTCGTTCTGTAGCCTCTCAACTAGAGCCCGAAATTTCTTGTCTCCTAGAACAATCGTCTTTCGTGCCCAAAACATATTGCACGGTTACCCCTCATAGGGGGGGGGGGGGGTACTGTATATGAGTTTTCACATATTCAATGAACCCCAGAGACACAACCATTTCTCATCCTGTGTTGCTACTACCCGCATGAGTCACAATGGTTGTAAATTGGCTACCTGCCCTCTCTCGCATAAAAGTACATTTTGCATGTGGAAAATAACCACAAGCATCACATTTCATTGAATGAGTGCTCCTGTGCATGTTTTTTTTTTCCGTCCTGTAATGGCTAAGTTCAACAGGGTCAAGTTGTTTGAAAACTGTCTAGCCTCAACCAATACTTTGTGTAGTTTCAAAATTATGATACATTAATTTTTCAAAACTTGTCCCAAATTAAGCATGAGACATTTTCATGATGCAAATGAGGTAAGGTTGTGCTCAGAGACTATGATAGGCCTGCTATATCCTGCAAAACTATGTGAAATGAAATATGCTTGCAATTTTCGTGAGCAGCTAGCTCAGTACAATTAGGCACATTACCTGCGGAAACGTTTTTTTAACGCTCCCGAGAGGTCCTGGTTTCTTGTGATTTCTTCAAATCCCTTGCAGTCTAGATTGCAATCCGGTGCATTTTGATTTTGTATTCAAAATAAAAACAGCTGAAATTTTAAGGTTTTGATAATTATATGGGCATAAATTAAAGGTAGAAGAGTGTAATGCAATGAGCAAATAACAAGCTCATTGCAGAGAGTAAACAAATATTCCTTTCCTGCAAATAAATTGGTAGCAGGAAGGTCATACGAAATTAGCAGTGAATGCACAATAAAGAATATGATGGTACAATGCCCCGGCATTCTGTAAATATTCTTGCCCAAAGAAAATCCTCATTATGCAAGACCATCAAGAAAATGCAAATGTATACTTTGGATCAGCAGTCATGCCTGCAGTATGCATTGTACCATCGGCAATATTTACAACCACAGACAACTGCACATCATATCAAGCTTAGGCGGCCAAGGAGCCTGAGTTTTAAATTATAACTTGACTTATTATATTACACTACACAACTATATCTACTTACAATGTTGTCTTCTCAACCGCTATCAAGAAGACATTAACCATCTGTCTGAAGGCGAACGCAAGTGGCTTGCTCTTGATGGGGGGCGCCAAGGCTGGGCATTGTGAAATTGCTGCTACCAACTGCATGACCTGCGAGAAAAGACGCTCTAAGTACAAGATAAACAAATGCTATTAGAGCAAAAGACAAGATCATTGGCAATGAGCCTCGTTTTGGTATGCACGAGAAAAGCCAAGAATATGGACTTTGTGCTGCTTACTGAAGAAGAAGCAAGCCTCCTTCCAGATGTTGCAGTCATGCATTAAGATTGTCACACAGCTTCATGCTTGTATGCTGCTGTCGCCAGTACGCCAGTATGCTTTGAAGTTTATTATTTCAAGTTAAATTGATTATTGTGTTTTCTTGCCAATTCTTGGCAAACAGACCAGCAATGAAATAGCTCACTTACACACATACTCCCATTTGAGGAGAGAATTCACACACACGCACGCATGGGCGCACACACACACACACACACATACTTCTACCAAATGAGCAGCTTCCTGTGCTTGACACACATACAATTTTTTATCCTGTGTCACTCCTACTCCTACTACTCCTACTGCCTATCACTCCTACTGCCAAGGCATAAAAAATCCTTTGTGTTACCAACCCCAAACTCCTCAACCTACACCTCCAGCTTAAACACTTTCTCGAGAGCCAGGACAACCCTTCTAGCTTCCCCAGTGCTCCAAACTGTAGTTACGAATCTCAATAGGGCTATAGGCGACAGCTCTCGAAGGGCATGCAAATTACCCGGAGACCTAAAGCTTGTATATGATACCTCTAAAGCACAACACTTAAAATTTTCAAAATTCATTAAAGCTCCTGAAGGCAACTGCTATATACGTAGAACGTCTCGAATAACCTGCCGCTAACAATTTCAGCAGTTGTCTGCATCAAAGGAAATGTGGACTAATGGGAAATCCACGTCTTTAAGATCGGAAGTATTGTAATGGCGAAACACACTACCAGATTTCTTAATCATTTATTTATGCTCTGGATGTAACGTTCCTTTCACAATAAAAAACAAGCATATCGATTGATCAGGGCATGGGAGGAAAAAGGACGAAGCGTATACTTGGCGCCTTCCCACTGGTCCTCCTGAGAAACGGCGCCTCATACAGCAGTTGTCCAGGGTGGCTTGAAACCAAACACGGCTTTCAGGCGGGAACACTCGCTGCACCAAATCGGAAGAGTTTTATTGCGAGTAAAACTCTACCAGCCTCATGCAATACATACGCACGCACGCAAAACGCACCCACACGCACACACAAACAAAGCGCAGACACAAAAGTGCGCACGCGCACATTGATGAACACAAACAAGCACACATACATGCATGGAGGCAGACACGCTAACACGTGCACGCACACACAGCGACCCACAGACAACACACTCACAAAACACGTACGCACTAGACACGCGCAAACACGCCGGCCCATACAAACCGGCATGTACTGAACGCGCGCGCGCACGCGCACGCACACACACACACAGCGAGCCGAGCGCACGCACGCACACACAAAGCGAGCTGAGCTGAGCGCACACACGCACGCACGCACACACAAATCAAGCCGAGCGCGAGCACGCGCACGCGCACAGACAAAGCGAGCCGAAAAAAATGCTGAAGGCGTCCGGCACGCAGCAACAGCAGCACGCGACCGCATCAGGGAGAACCAATACCGCGCTGGTTCCTTCGAAAGGTGGCTAAGCCAGTCCTTTTTTCTACGCGACGCAAAAGTGGTCGACCACATTTAACTGAAGTGCGGACAACCGTATTACAAGCAGCCGCGCTGAACGCAGAAGAGAATCACATCAATGAACGTTCAAGCGCTGAGAAACAAAGCGTAACTATGCAGGCGCACCACGCCCGATGTAGATTTGACAAACATTAGTCACACGGGACGCGATCGAGGTAGTTAACTTGCCCTAGTAGAAGTGCAGCTGCTCTTGCTCTTACATTAGCGAATCATGAATTATGCTACGAGATCACAGTGAGATATTTCTAAAGCGAGCAAAACAAATACCAAATAAACGGGCACTTGCCTGAAAGTTTCCATCATGCCAGTACTACCGATCGGGCACGTTGCAACTTCTCGTTTCAGCCTTCGTGGATCCATCTTCGAGTGCGTACGAACGCTTTGCTTTGAAGTGCGGCACGAGTAATACACAAAGCATGGGCCACATCTTTTTCTACCCCGCGCGCAAAACTAATCACACGTTTACAATCACTTCGCACAGCGCGCGACGCGAACGCACGCGAAAACGAGCATGATGGCGCAGCTTCCGCCTTCCCGTCCTGCCGCGCGCCGAAGTGATGGTACAGCGTCGGCCATCACTTCCGGTCGCTTTTCATTGGGCATGGGGCGGCCGCGCAAATTGAACGTTTATTCTGACAGGTTTGCTTGCTCGCATGGCCGCCTGTTTGCTGCTGCTTCGTTGTGGTCTCTAACTAGAGCGGTGAGGCGGGTAGTTGCTACTACGTTTCGTGCCGGGCATTTTATTTTGGGGTGGGGGGCGCAGTCTGTGCTGCATCACTGAGGGTACAGTACACAAATCGGGACCGTGAGCGAGACGATCGGCGCTCTTCTGCTGGTGCGATTATATTATTCGCTGCGTCCTAACGAAGCAACTTTGCGAGGTCACAGCGTAGTTTCAGATATATCATGGCTCGATAAAGACGCTCACATCTTGGTCGTGCGACAGCGACGCGTAAACATTCATGAGGAGACTGAAGACTGCGTTTGCAAGTGCGTATGCTCTGGATAAGAAATTACAGCTTTGACGACACCAGCCCTTAATATATAGGCTCAGCCTTACAAGCTGTATTTGAGGATGCACTTAGAAAGCAGATCAGTAGCTTAGTAAACCTCTGAATGAATTAGGCAAGGTACGTGGAAATTCGGGTTTGAGAAGTTCCAACGTGATCTCGCCTCTATATGTCTTCTTTATGGATTCACCGTGCAAATTGTACGTTGATCCCATTGTACAGCAGAGGCTCGTCCAACAGCACGTCCCTGTTTGTTCAGCAATGTATCCAAACAGCTTCTTCCATTTCACCACTTTTTGTTTGGCTATTAAGGGCACCGAAATATTAGTGCAGAATTGCGCAAGTTGCTCTCGTGTTTTCGCTCTGCTACTGCAGTTTTTCTAGATGTGTTTAATTGCATGTTAATATTCCTGTGAGCACGAAAAATAATGATAATGGAATTGTAAGTGAAAGGGCGTTCTTTTTCTGGATGATACATTTTTTGGAGTGGCCGTCGTGCCAGTAACATCAGAATCCTTGAAGAAATATCGACAGTCACTTAGGAATGGGAAAACTTAGTCGCTTCACGCATCTACACTTGCAATTGTCACGTGACCATGATACGTTAGTTCATACATTGTCACGTGTTCTTCACAATTCTACCTTAATCTCCCGTAATCCACCGTGCTATAGTTTGTACGAACCTTTATGCAATTTATTCCACCCTTATTGACATTATTTCACATTATTTACCCATAATTGCTCATACTTAACGTTGTTGTATTTACTACCTCCTGTATCACTACTGACGTCATACAAGACGGTGATGACTTCATATTTTATTTATTTATTATATACATTCCAGGCCTAGTAGGCACAACAAAAAGAAGTGGTGAAAATATGCAGTAATTGCAATGCAGCGCAAAAATAGAAAATCAAACCATAAGATAATTTGAACGGCGACTTTGAATTAGTGGTGTCACAAATTGAGACTGTGGAGGCGGGAAGGCGGTTGCATTCAGTGGCTGTTCTTGGCAAAAAGGAAGAATGGCACATCAATTTTGTGTTGATGCTCGATGCGAGACGAGAACTTGGTGTGGTGAAAAGATTTTCTTTACGAGAAGGGTTAAATTAGCATATTCTATGAAAAAGACAGAGACGAAAGTATTTGCGACGTAACCAAAGGTCAGGTTCACCTAGTGTTCTTTTC
>NC_091824.1:79205134-79255134 GCF_038994185.2 Dermacentor albipictus
GCAGAATCCCGGACTGCCAAACTGTCGGTCGTTAAGTTTGAATCTTCCCCGAACAATGAGGAGTTTTCTTTCTTTCCTTTCTGCCTAACTTTCTCGGAAAAGTTTATGGCATTCCAGCAACAGAAACTGCTGGATATTAAGGCAACCAGAGGAGTGAGTCCATAATTAACAGCTCTCACTGTAAAATATGCGATGTCCGAAACACGGCCGTAAATTGTAATGCGAGTAATTTCTTTTTCTGCATGAGGAAAAAAATGTTACATTGTTAAAGAAAACTAAAAACTACGTTTCCATCATGCTTTCGCCTATTTCTTCCCGGTATTAGGAAACTAGCCAAGCAGTGCGTAGTATTAAGTAAAGCGTTGGCGTATTACCCGCGGGGGGTAGGGCTCGAGCTCGATTGCAGGGGTGCCTATACGATGATTTATATGATTCTCAATTCCACAGCGGAACACGCAACGATGTGTTCTACGCTCCACCTCTTTCTTATACACTGACACGTGTAAGTGTACGGGTACGGGTAAGTGTACAAGTACGGGTAAGTGTACAAGAGACACTTTGCTGTACAGGGTATCACGTTGTAGCCCTGTGTGGCTGCACGACAGAGACAAATACCACAGTTACATTTTCTTTTTTTTTCCTCTGTGTGTGTGTTTGTGTGTATGCGTTACGTGTGGTTGATTTTATGTACCACTTCCTGTGCGCTGCATCTATTGCGCTCGAATTTTCCTTGTATAAGGTTCCCAAACAACAGTGTGCCGTCACAGGCTGCGCTGAACATTGTGAATCCAGTTGTCGTCACAATTTAGTGGCATTCGAACGTCTGTGCGAGTCTGTGTATGCGATATTCCTCGGATGAGTCTCCCAGGCACATAGCTGCTCATAAAGTTATGCTTGTGATCTCAGGTTCACAGCTATGTGCACTCGTACCTGCTCAGAAACTTATTATTCATTATAATGGGCGGTTCACAATCTTGACAGTGACAAAATGATAGTAGGTATGCTGGCCAACGAAATACAGTTAGTCTGGAAACTAAAATTCGTAGTGAATGCGATGTCTGGTTCTGTTTCAAGCTTTTATGCACTTTTCTTTATTTATTTTGTTTGTCTCGTATTCAGTATTCAGTAAACCTGCTCATTCGTATAAGTAACGACGATGAATGTGCAAAGCCTGGCGGTTGAGCTGGTTTGCTGCGAACGGGCGTTATTTTGTCTACTGCGCTATTGTCCCAGGCCTGCGGAGAGAGAAACCAAAGCACCGCGAAAGCAGCTTTGCATTTCGTATTAGCAGGCCCTCACCGGTCCAAGTTATCTCGCAGTCGGAGAGGAACACTTTGCATTCCGGATCGCACCGTAAGCTGAACACGGGCAGCTTTGGCGCCGGTCCGACGCACGCTTCTCTGTGCTAGTGTTTGTGTGTGTGTAGCTGCTCAGGATACTTTTTTCTCTTCCTCCGGCATGGAGCTTCCGTGAGAGAGCGGAGAAATAGGAGGGGTGGGGGACAGTCCATCGAAGCGTCCAAACTGGCGCGTTATCGATTTTCCGCCGGATTGGCCCGTTTCGTCGTTTGTCCTGGGGGTTGCCGCTGTGTGCACCTCGTCAATTGGGTGCAGCGTTTGCAAGCCTCGATGTCATGCTGGCCATCCGGACGTTGCTTCGAAGTCCTTGCGCTGCGCCGCAGACCTTAAGAGCGCGCGCAATACGCGGGTAGAAATTTATTTATTTATTTATTTATTTTTTATGTATTTATTTTGAAAATTCAACGCATTTTAGAGTTTTCAAGTTATTTTAAGAAACGACAAAGCAAGACAGTATGAGACACAGCATTCAAGTGGCAGAATACAAGTTTCGGTCAATTGGTGCTCCATGACTTAGTGAATGGTACATAACAAAATAACGGACAGGAAACAACCCAGGCGGCCATGTTGTTCCCTGTGGGTTGTTTTGTTGAGCATCTACGCTATAAGTTATTCAAGTGAATTTGACAGTGCAGTTCGGTATGTACGAGACTGTTCACCCCAACGACCACGGAAACGCAGAAGCAGGCGCCCTTCTTGAGAGATGTGGATTTCCAGAAAAAAAAAAGAACGAACAAACAAAGGCTACTTATTCCCGCAAGCAGCAACAAACTGAGGCCTTGACATCCGCATTGCAACTCGTCGTGTAGGTCGCTGCACAAGACCTCGAAAACAAAGACCCAAATCTCCCTGCTTGCGGTGTTGAACACTGTGTTGAACACAAACTGCCTCCTTAGGACGCTGCCAGTTTCAGCCGCACGTCGAGTGAAATCCGTTAGCTCCAGCTACGGTTGCGTTCGTGCGTCGCCGCTTGTTTCCTAATCAGCTCGAGCACGCCATGCGCACAGACCGAGCCGTACTGCATGCTATAATCGGCGAGACCGACCGCGTAGAGGGCGTTCGCTGCAAACGAAACGAGAGAGAAAGCCTAGGGACGACCGAACAGGTGGACAAAAAAACAAGAGAAGACGCTCAAAGCCTCGCTGCTATCTTTCCCCGCCGTTTCCGCTTAAACGCTTCCCGGTTCCAAAGGCGAAAGCTGCGATATTGGGCATCAGCCGCGCAGCCGAGCTGCAAGAAAAATCGCCGCTGTCCCCGCGGATAAAGTCCCGCGCTCCGCTGAAGCCGACGACACGTTTCACCAACGTTACCCAGCCTCCCGCGCGCGTTTGTTTCGCGCTGCTTGCATAGCGGCCAACTAACGGGCTTTTCTTCGGCTGAGCGCGCCACGGCCTGGAAGCTTCTCCCGACCTCTCGCTGGCTGCATAATCGTCTTTTTGTTGGCTGCGTGACTGTCTTGTGCGCCGCCGATGCAGACGGGAGCAATTGCGTCGTTGGGTATATCTGTGACACCCTGCACCATGGAGCGGGCCTATCTGCAGGCTTTATCTCTCTCTTAAGTGCCTGGTTCCTATTTTTCCCGCGGTTTTCACGAGCGACCCCCCGCGAGCCGCCTTCTAGTATCTCCCCACGCGTCTCCCTGCATCCTCCCCATTTTATTTTACGATCTCACGACGCGTCCCGCCTCGTTTAAAAAAACAAGGGGGGCACTTTGGTGGCGAGGTGCAAATGCCGCTTCAAACGATTACGGCACGACACTTTTTCCCGAGCGCTAGCTAGCTAGCGCGCTTCGAAGATACAGATTTGACTAAGTAAGAATTCGGGATACTTGTGTTCCCCTATACACTTTCACCCCCCCCCCTCCTTCCCTGTCCAGATTCCAATGCATTGAGGTTCGAAGGGAAGTCGTAACCTCGACGTCATTTGTCTGACCGAAGCTCACACCGCTCGGCTTCAGAGATAATGATGTTCGAGTGGCTGCTTGGCGGCTTATCTGCCTTTTAGAACTTAGTTTCGAATAGAGAGTTCTATTCATATTAGAAGAGGGTCACTGTTCATAATTACGATCGAATGTTTCTCGAACTCTTCGAACATATTAAAACAGGTGTCCGCAATCAAACATAACGTCGGAGCAACAGTGCGATAACTTTCAACCTGGCGGCTACATTTTAGACATAAAACACAATAACATACATATTGGGGGCATGCTGTACGTCGCGAACCAGACGTTACGGGCTGAACCACAATTAATCACCCTCGCCGAAGCGTCCTAAGTACGCAAACGGCTGAGTCATTCTTAACGATCCGTTTGTGCTTTTACTAAACAACGATTCGTATAATGTGCAGTGCGTTGACAGAATCTTGCTAACGTTGTGAATGTACTAGGCTTATAAATTTGAACGTAATTCATGTTAATGCAGAAAACGGCTGCTCATTATTTCAAAGGCATCCGAAAAGTACTCGATATTTGATTCGATGCGCTTCCGACACTATTCGATTCGTATTGGCTGACTTCACCATATATGAACGAGGTGCGTCGCTTAGTTCACCGAGTACACCGGAGAAGCTGGTTGCAAGCATCGTATAACACATGAACGTAGAGACAATACGGGGGCTCAGTAATTGTCCGCAAAGGTCGTAATGCACCAGAAATGTTGGTTTTGCCACGCATTACGCTTGACATGCACCCCATCATCACCAAATGTATAAGCTATAGGTGGAAACTCCGCAATCACAACATGCTCCGTAAAGTCAGTATTAAAAATTAGCTGGAGGAATTTTGATTTATGAACCATACGTATTATCATATATATATATATATATATATATATATATATATATATATATATATATATATATATATATATATATATATATATATATATATATATATATATATGTGTGTGTGTGTGTGTGTGTGTGTGTGTGTGTGTGTGTGTGTGTGTGTGTGTGTGTGTGTGTGTTATCTGAGTCGTTGCAGGTATACGTACGGTAAAGTAGTCACAGCCGTAAGCTCATGCACATGTCAGTGTCCCATGATGCACTGAAACGATTGACGTCATAGCGTATATTTGCCTCACGAACGCTGCTGCTGCTCTTACCTGTCAGGGACTGACGATTGACGTAAGCAGAGGCCAGATCGCTTCCATAAATAGAGGCTGTAATGGTTTTACTGGCCTACATGTGTCCTTCTTGTTGCTGACGGTTGGCCGCTGCTTTCCTAAACAAGAAGGGTATCAAATGTGACTCACCAGACCAACTGGCCATGTGCGTTCGCGTTAACTCGCTTCATTCGTAATGCGTGTTCGAAGTCCTATACGCTGCCGCGCTGAGAACGTATTACACGGGTTTGGCGCTCGTGCTTGGCTGGCGGTGATTTTGGAAAAAGAGAAATCGGCGGTAACTTTTTTGGACTTGTAACACGAAATGTCATATCCTTCAGACTTTTTGACTTTTCATGAAGCCTAAATTTCCGCGCATGTCAATTTAGACACTATAACAGATGATAATTATTTCTTCTTTCTCCAGTTCTGGGTATCGCGGAAAGCGAGTTTCAAATGAGTGACATCAACGACATTCACATTTAGTTGAACTGACAATTGACCAGGGTCGGCCGGAGATATCTCGTATGCGACGTCGAAAAGCTGTCGTACGATCCTATAAGTACCTGACATGGCGGAAGCCTATTTTTTCTTTTCTTTTTTCTGATAGACCAACGCGATGAGATAATGACCATAGATAGGTACGGGAGTACGAGGGAACCAGGTTAAAACAGGATGTCTTTGTGGTGCCTGTCAAAGCGGGACTTTTTGTAAGACTGGGAGCCTGTTAGGCGGTCGCGTGCAATCTTACGAACATGGGCGGTCAAAGAGAGATTGCATCGCGAGCATAAGCGATGGGACACTCCTGTGTACAGGGAAGTACCACGCCCACAGGACAAAGCCGGATCGTGGTCTCATAACGGTGCGAGTTATATGCAAAAGTGACATAGAGCATAGCGAGGCCCCAGTCACGTTGGACTGCAGAAATTTACACATATTTCACGTCATTGAGCGTTAATTTAAGGCGCCCGCGGTAAGGACGTTGTCCGGAGGTGGTACTCAGTGATTTGGTGTTCGGTACATCACAAACGAAAAACGTTGTCTATAAAATGCGGCAAGTAGTATCGTCCACGATCGGGCAGGAGTGCCGAGGTGCAGTATAACGTTACGCAGAAGGAAATGCGCGACATCTACGCATAGAGAACATGACGCTATAGCCTAGTGGTTAGTGTGTAGCACCCTGCAGTCATCGTACTTGGCAAGGCGGCCGTAGTGAAGAATATTTATTTGATGACTTCTATTCAGGTTGGTATGCGTCGTACATTCCCACAATGTGAAGGTTGCAGTCTCCGGACTGCCTCGAGTACGAGACGTGGCTTCGTTAGGGTCTCCTCGCTAAAGCATGGGCCCCGACGCGAGGGACGAACAAGCGATGTGGGACGTGCTTGCGGCGACTAACGAGGTGCTCGTTTAGTTCAAGCGGGTCCCGAGATTTTCACAAACTTGTTCGCAATCTGCATTACGAGCAGCTCATTAAAGAGTGGACAGTCATGACTGACGTTTCATATTTTTTTAATGAAGAGAAAGTTGCCTTCCCGTATGCTTCTATCTTTGTTTTCCGATGCCGACTTCGAGTAGCATTAAGGAACTTATACGCTGCTATTTTATTTGAAACCAGAATAGACAGACATGCATATAGGATTTGTGTGATCCGCAGACAGCATCTGCTATTTGATTTCATCCCCTCTTACAGAGTGCTCAGTACTTCGGCGACTGTCTCACTAGGGCTATTTGTTGCATTCGTGATTTTTCCTCGCCTCGGTATTCACAGTCCTTTTGGTCTTTTAGATTCATCAAGAATGCTGCTTGGGGATCCCGGTGAACTTCTTTTTTTTTTTTTCGCTGAGACAGCACTAAAAGCTCCATACTAGGTTTTGGCGTCCTCTCTTCTCTTTCCTTTCTTTATATATAAAAAAAAATTGTAGGGTTTTACGTGCCAAAACCACTTTCTGATTATGAGGCACGCTGCAGTGGAGGACTCCCGAAATTTTGACCACCTGGGGTTCTTTAACGTGCACCTAAATCTAAGTACACGGGTGTTTTCGCATTTCGCCCCCATCGAAATGCGGCCGCCGTAGCCGGGATTCGATCCCGCGACATCGTGCTCAGCAGCCTAACACCATAGCCACTGAGCAACCACGGCGGGTGAACTTTATATATATATATATATATATATATATATATATATATATATATATATATATATATATATATATATATATATATATATATATATATATATATATATATATACATATATATATATATATATATATATATATATATATATATATATATATATATATATATATATATATATGTATATATATATATCCCTTCAGTTGCATAGTCGTTGTCCTGATGTCTGAATAGCTCCATATCCGCTTCACTCTCAGCATAGGCCGAAGAAACAATAAATAAATAGATAAATACATTTATTAAATAATTAAGAAGGAAACAAGGAAAGCATTGCAGAAAACTATCGAAGATGATCGTCAAAGACAGAGAGAGAAAGAAGTAAGCGAACAGCTTCTGCAGACTGCAGGAATCAAATGGCCATAGTACTAATATTTCCGAGATATACCGCTGACGTCGCTATAGGTGTTTGGTCATGGCAGCACAAATTATTGTCAACATGTTTATAGTAGACGGCACGACAGCGTCACGACGAAAGTATGGCGATGGTGGAGTAAAGGCGATGGAGATGGTGACAGCAGCATGGCTAGGGCAGTGTAATGACAACGGAACGAACTACAGGTGCACACACGCCGATGGCATGTGTGCAGCTGCGCTTGCTTCTACGCTCGTCTACTCCACGGAGGACATACGCTTCCGAGCGTTCGCTTCAATGTCGTACGGATGCCACGCAATGTGGGAGCCGCGGTCCAAGCGAATCCGTGGCGAGCCGTCGAGGCGGAACCGTGCATCTCGAGACCCGCGGTGGACTCCGGCGACAAAAGCGTCTCGCAACCGTCAGCGCAGGCAGCTGGCAAAAGCGAACACGGCGCCACCACCGACCAGAGCCGTCTAAACCAAAGCCCATCTGTCTGAACCGTAAAGTTTGTATGGTCTGAACCTCTGGCAGCTCGTGCGCCTCAATGAGTTTGTTGGCGTTCGGCGAGGAACACGGGGGCCCTCGGCGGAGAAAGTACGACCACGAAAACGGACGAGAAATCAAAGACGCTACACGAAACCAGTGCTGGCCACGAGGCACTACGGTAGTTTGAGTGTACAGAGCTAAAACATACTGGCACCGTCCGATAGGAATGCCAGAAAAACGGCATTATTTCGATGATCACAGACGCGCGCCTGCATCGGCGTTGGCCTGCTCTGCGAGTCCATCCAAGCTCTGGCCATATATATCCATGCGCGTTGGAGAAGCGCACGTGCTCATGCGTTACTATCATGCCGGTTCCCAGTCACGGCAGAGTCTGGAAACGCGTACGCCGAGATGAGCGAGCGAAATTGATGACGTGAAATTGTGGGCATGTGCTACTGAAAAACTGTTTTCGCTGCTCCTTAGGTTCCGTGTTACGGCGCCGCTGTTGGCACGCGATATTTCGGCGCTGGTTGCCCATTTACTTTTATGCGAAGCATACTAGCCGCACTACCACTCTCGTCCTTGCTGCGCCGCGCGCGGCCGCGTAGCTACCATATGACGTCATAACAGCTGCAAAGCGGACGCTTAAGCTTCGCCTTCAAGAGTGGAACGCGGCAGCGTTCCCGTCGACCCGCCAAGGGGTGTAAGATAGTGGGCTACGGCGCAGCGACTACGCGCCCCGCATCGGACGCGGTGAGCGTCGAGCAACGCCGCGTTCGGCGCGGCAACGAAATGTGCGCCTGAGCAAGCGCCGCACGCCTGAGCCGACGCCGACGACACCGGCTTTTCTGCGACACGAGCTCCTTAACGCTGTCGCGTTAAAATAAAGGCTAGTATGCTTCGCATCCTGGGCTTAACCTTGGCTAAGCCACAGCCATTTAAAAAAAAAAAACGGCAATTTCGCCCGATAGACGACAATGTAAGCATTCAAAAGGATAACGAGGTTGGTAGAGTCGCGCCCGAGCTGCTCGCCGGCGTCCTAATATTATACGCGGGGGGAGAAACGTGTTGGCGCCAGCTAGCACGCGAGACAAATTCTGCTGCCTGCCCAGCAGAGACAGCGACCTGGCACTTACCAGCCATCTCGCAACGCTGGTGCTACAAGGTGCGCCGGCAGCTTAAGTGCACTCCGGCAGCTTCGTCGCAAGCGTATACCGCGCCATGTCGTATATACTGCACGGCGTTCCACGTAACTTGTGCCAAATTTTAAATATATGCGAGTGCTACGTGGCTAGAGAGAACCAAGGTAATGAAGTTTTCCGCCAAAGAAGACATCGCTGCCCCTATCTTCATGTGAGAACCCCTCTGTCTTCTATCGGCTGCCATTGCCAGAGCGGTAGCCGACGACCCGCATGCTCAGGCGTGAGTGGGTCATTGGTTTGAATAAACGTCTATATTTATAACATTTGTGTGCTTGTTTTCAAGGGTGCACAATTTACTACGCGCAGATATAAAAAATAAGGGTTCCCTATGGCGTAACGTAGATAGCAAATCGGTTCGCTCGCTCGAGGGTCATCACTAACCCACGCTGCATAGCGTGGGGAAGGGGTGGGTGGAAACGCAGGAGGGAGGTGCCGCTGCGATTGGTAGCAATGTACATTTTTAAAACGCTTAATACATTACACACTTTACGAGAAGCGCGTAAGAGGAAGCTTTAGCTCGGGCCAGCTCCGGCGTGGCCTGTTCAAGTACATGTAAAACGCAGAAACGCTTTTATGAGATAACCCCTGGACCCATTTTAATTAGATTTGTTGTTTTGAGAGAGAAATGTAAACTCTAGTGACTATTGGAAGCGGAATTTCGATTTAGGGCCTGAATTTTGTTAAAATATTTTTTTTTAATTCGGAAGTATGAAAGGAAATAGAAGCATGAAGTTTACAAATTAATAGCTCTGCATCAAGAACAGATATCGCGGCTCTGTAAACGGCATTCACTAGATCATTGAAAGTGTGCAAATTTCGTATGTCGCTTTATATCTTACGTGAATTCG
Organism: Dermacentor albipictus; assembly: GCF_038994185.2. NCBI lineage: Eukaryota > Metazoa > Arthropoda > Arachnida > Ixodida > Ixodidae > Dermacentor > Dermacentor albipictus. Next base: position 79,214,684 of record NC_091824.1, read on the forward strand.
TTACGGTGTGTGCGAGGGTTCAGCAAAAGTTGTATTTACATATTACTAAATTTTGTGAGATTCATGTACAACAAATCAATTTTGTCCGCTTTAGATGTACGATTAGATGCAATTCACATAATTGTGATATCATTTTTCATTGCTGAGTTACTGAGCTCAAAACCTGACAACTTCGTTCACTGAAAATTTGCGATTTTTGCCAATTCGTAATAAGAACTGACGACGTAAATCAAAAATTCCAAACCAACTGTCTCTAGATTATAAGTTGTTCTTTCAAATTTAACAAACCTCGTCAAATTTGGTGCAGTGCAGTAAAAACGAATTCTCCTTTTACATATGCTTAGATAGGAGCACTCGAGCTAAAACTCTCTATTAAATCCGTCTCTTAATGATCAGAATGAGCTACACAGTTGTGATGGTGGTTTAGTTAGTTAGTTAGTTGGTTAGTTAGTTAGTTAGTTAGTTAGTTATTTAATTGGTTAGTTAGTTAGTTAGTTGGTTAGTTAGTTAGTTAGTTAGTTGGTTAGTTAGTTAGTTAGTTAGTTAGTTATTTAATTGGTTAGTTAGTTAGTTAGTTGGTTAGTTAGTTAGTTAGTTAGTTTGTTAGTTAGTTAGTTAGTTAGTTAGTTAGTTAGTTAGTTAGTTAGTTAGTTAGTTAGTTAGTTAGTTAGTTAGTTAGTTAGTTAGTTGTTGTAGTAGTAGTAGTAGTAGTAGTAGTAGTAGTAGTAGTAGTAGTAGTAGTAGTAGCAGCAGCAGTTGTGGTAGTATCTTTAACTTATGTGTACTTGTGCTTCCGCGAAAAGGTGTGTGTGTCCGTGGGGGGGTGTTCGCGAAATGATAATCTCGGCACAAATGCTTCTTGTAGCCACAGAAACACGCTCGCGTGGGCACCCAAACCTCTTCAGGGTCAGGGCGCTAATCGACGGCGTCATCAAGACGTGTCCTGCCGTCCCGCTCCCTCGCTTTGGAGCGTATGTTACCATTTCACGACTCTCTCGCCGGACCGAGCGCTAACCGAGCGTTTTACGGCGGCACTTTCCTCCTTTCTTGCATCGTGCGTTGCATATTTTACGCTGAGCGAAGCTTGGTTCTTTCATTTTCGGACATGGTTTCTTGTATACATACACGACTAATGCTTTAAGGAATACGGGCATGACATTTCCGACTTTTCTTGTCTGTGTGGGCTTTAAGTGAAGGTGCTCGGCGTCGAAACTATAGAGAAAATGCTGGCAAGCCTCAGAAACAAGTTTAGGTTTCCTCTCCTGTGATGTTTATGTGCCCTGACGTCACGACGCTGATCACGTGAGTGCGAACATCGTGACGTTTTCGCACTCGTTTCGGCTCGCTGAGTCATCGACGACGCGGCTACATCGAACCGCTCGACAAGCAGCAGCGTTGCAGACGGCCGAGGGAGCCTGATCTAGTACCAGAAACGTCACGCTGTTCTGCACCCACGTGACCCCTTTCTGCATAATGACGTCGGGAGACATGCTTCCTGGGAAACGAAACCGAAACTGGTTCCTGTGGCTTGCGAATATTTCCTCTATAGGGCTTTGAGATCGAGGACCTTCATTTCAAGAAGAAAAAAAAATGAAAAGTAAAAAAAGTTCATGTCGTCATTCATTTAGGGCCGCGCTGGAGCTTAACTAATCAGATATATAATTATTCAGGCCGTGTGAAAAAATCTGCGAACAGCCATCTGACTTATAAGCTTTATGCAGCGCAACACAACGGCGAAACGGCACCTTTCGACCCTCGCTCTGCATGTAGCACCAAAAGGTCAATTTACACCGAACAGATTTTATTTGGAATTGTTAGAAGAAAGGGGATGATAATTTTGCTCTCAGACAGCGCAGTGTCTGCCTAGCCGATGACTCATAACTGAACACTGTATACGTTCTGAGGGCAATCATGAATTATGTAAAAAAAAGAAAAAGACGTGCAGCTGTAGTCATAGTTTTGATTTAACATAAGGTATATTTATAAAGAGTACACGTAGTACGTATGTGGCCAATCATTCATTGTACAACACAAATCATAATACAAAGCCTGTATTTTCTAGACAGCGATGGCCTTACAGTTGGAATTTATGGTGTAATTCCTGTAGATAATCGCCATCATCTTCTCCTTCATCGTCATCATGTCAACAACTATGACAAAGTTCATTTTAGCGTGCAAGGACCTGAGGGTTGGTTTAAACCGTGCTTGTTGCAATATGAATATGCGATAAAGATTTCGGCTGTGTGTGAAAGAGCGTGGTCTTTGACGAATGCAAGCACAGATGTCTTTCCGCACAGTTCACCTGAAAACATTTAAAGCTGTCAACGGGATGGGAAGCACAATGGAAGGCTGCAGAGAATTAGATGGACAAATGAGGGGGCAAATTTGTAGGTTCAGTTAAAGAGAGATAGGAAATGATCTGTGTCCAGCTGGGAAGTATAATATTCAACGTCTTCGAACTTACTTCGAAATAGACGATTGGGACAGAACTACGCAGGAGATATTTCATTTCATTTATGTATTTTCTGAAAGTGCCCAAGAACAGCTCTACGCCTTAGTATTGGTGCACTTGTGTTACACAAAGAACAGAAAACAGAAAAACAAAAGAGATAAACTGAAAGAACAGTGATACAAGATACAACAAAAAATTGAATTAATCAAAGACAGCAGCCAGATAATGAGCAAATAGTAAAGGTGAAAATATCATGATAGTGACGCAAGGTATATTCTTGTGTTACAAGACGTGTTATAGCGTTAGAGATGCAAGAGCAAGTCATGCAGAAAATGCTGGGATTGCGCGAATTTGGGTGAGGCATGCAGAACGTTACAGCTGACGGTAACCGCGGACAGTAAAAGTGGTTGTGAATTAGTCTATACAAGAGTAAGTAATAGGGATATTTTCGCCTTAACTATAGGCGTCTAATTAAACATGCGCAGTACACACTAATAGGCATAGAATACACGGCGTCCCAGAAATCAGTCGTACAGGACACGAATAGAACGTCGCTGAACACATTCAATTTTTGCCACATTGGTCGAATTAATACAATTCCATACAACAGAATTAAACTCTAACTTCGTGCGCACACACAAAAAAAGAATAAAAGAGAACAATGCAGTTGAACTTTTTTGTCATTCTTCATATGACTAATTTTCTTTAGGGTGCGCATTAACAATGCTTGAAACATGTTTCTCGAATGTTAGCCGGGAGTCAACCAATATTCCTAAGTCGCGCGTACGACTCCTTCTTTTCAAAGGAGTGTTATCGAGTGCGTATTCGCAGGGTAAAGCGTACGCTTTGCGATTAAACGAAACAAGTGTCTAAGTTGGATTAATACGGGAAAAGTTCTAAGCACATCACTCCGCAACAGAATTCACATCTTCCTGTAATAATTCACAATCCTGCTCTGATTCTATTTCACGGTAAACTTTAATCTCTTCAGCATATAAAAGAAGACGCGAATGACGCAAACATTCTTCAAACTTATTAACAAACATATTCAAAAACAGCGGGCCTAAGATAGACCCTTGCGGTACACCGGAAGTTGATTCATCAGGCAAAAAGTACTTAGCATCAACGCGAACTAGCACCATCGCGAACTGTGACGCGTATATAACATCGAAAATATGCTGCGACAAAAACAAAGTAACTATAGGTACGAAAACATAACGAGGAGAGAGAGAGAGAGAGAGAGAGAATAAACTTTATTCAAGAACCCCGGTCCGGGTTCGCCCGCTTTGTTCTAATTGTCTGCCAAGCCGAGCGTCGTGATGAGCTCGATCATGGCACGTACGTAGTCGGGGGAGGAGTCCGCCAGCCACTCCTCAAGTGTCGTAGGTCTACGGATGGGTGAGAGTTTGGCAAGGCTAGCCTGAATAGCGAGACGGCTCCCCGGACAATCCCACAGAATGTGAGCATTATCCGGGAAGCCGCCACATGCCATGCAAGCAGGTTTACCAGGCAAACCTTGTATGTAGTGTTGGAAGTGTGGGGACAAGAGAGAGTGCGTCTGTGCACGCCTCCATAGTACCGCCTCTCTTCGATTCATGTGTGTATCCGCTTGTGGATACTTCATGGAGTTGTTTAGTAAATCATCAAGTTTTTCGCGCCTTTCCGCCCGCGCGAAGGCATATTGCTCATTCAGACTCAGTGGGTCCGGCCACCACAGAGGAGGGCCCGGGAGATTTGCGCGGGATGTGGCATGTGCCACTTCGTTCCCTCTGATCCCTGTGTGACTCGGAATCCACTGAATCCGCACTCTAATGTTAGGGTGTGCGTTGAGGTGCGTTGTTAATGCTGAGTGTAGTGCCGCGGAAACGTTTCTGGCGGCGAGTGCCCTGCATGCAGCCTGGCTATCTGTTCGAATGAGCAGATTTCGTTCGTGTGGATTTGGCATGGTCGCGGCTTCCACGATAGCTGTAAGTTCCGCTTGATGTTGTGACGTAATATTGCAGTGTAGGCCCCACGATAAAGGTGTAGAGTCGGTTGCCACCCCTGTGCAGAAGCCTCGATTATTTGGAGAGGCGTCCGTGTATAGGATCCAGTCGTCGGTGTCGTCCTTGAGGTGTAGTGCTCGACTTTGTCGTCTTTCTGGTTGCGTGTGTGCCCCCATATTTCGAGGTATTGGGTCGACGGTAATATGGTCTAGCGTGTCCCACGGGGGATATTGTTGTTCCCTGTCTGGGCATTGTGGGACATCGTAGCCTAGATCACGCATAAATGCCCGTCCCTGTCTAGATAGCTTCAGGCGACTAAATTGTGCCTCTTGGTGGAGTTGTTTCAGCTCATCCAGTTTAGGCAGCACTGCCGTCTCATCAACTCGGTTGGATGGCGAATATGCAGGGGTGCCTAGAATAACTCTCGTTATCTGCCGGAGCATGGTTTCAAGTTTGTTTTTTTGTGTTTTGGTGACTTGTAAGTATGGGTATTGGTACATTATCCGAGGTATAGCCAGGGCCATGGTGAGTCTTCTAAGCTGGTGCTCTTTGATACCTCTCACCCTTTGTGTTGTTCTTGTAAGTAGCCTCTTGACTTCATGGAGCTGCCGAATTGTTTGCCGCACCCAAACGTCGGCCTTACCATTGTCCTGCAGCCAAAAGCCCAGGACCTTGATATACGTTTTTCTCGGGACAATATCCTGGTTCACTTGTAGTGTTATTAGTTTTCGTTCCTCTTCTGCCTGCGGTTCTCTTTGGTTGGTTACCACTATGTGCTCGCACTTTGCACTGGACAGGGCGAGGCCCCTTTCTTGAAGGTATAGCGCCGTGACATTAATACCTGTTTGCAGTGTCTCTTGAATTTCAGCTGGAGATCCTCTGCTGGCCCAGAGCGTAATGTCGTCCGCATAAATTGTAAAGTGAAGGTCTTCTACACGCCTCAAGAGAGTTGGCAGCTTGCTTAATGCTAGCGAGAATAGTGTGGGTGAAAGAATCGACCCTTGGGGTACACCTCTTGTCAGGTACCTTTTTTCGGACTCTTCTTCGTTTACCTTCACGGTAACTGTGCGGTTGGTAAGAAACCCTTTTACGTAGTTGTAAAGCTTTTGACCTGGTTGTATGGTTTGCAGTCCTTCGAGTACCGCTTCGTGGGTAACGTTATCAAATGCTCCTTTGATATCCAACCCCACTACGGCTCTGAGTTGGCTGCTGCTCTGTGCTCTGTATATTTCTTCTATGGCAAGCATCGCATCCTGAAAACCAATGACTCGAGGATCGATAGCAGTGCAATTTTCCTGCTGCCATAGGAGTCGTGTTAGGGCCATTCGTTCCATAATCTTTCCCGGACATGATGTTAAAGAAATGGGGCGCAGGTGGCTGATGGCGCTTGGGGTCTTATTGGGCTTTGGTATTGGAATCACAGTAGCCATTTTCCAGGTCTCCGGTATGTCACCGCTTTCCCAAGCTTGGTTTATGATAGCCAGAAGCTGTTCCAGTTGTGTGTCTGGCATATTGCGTAGCATCTTGTTTGTGATGCCATCCGCTCCAGGTGTCGTGTGTCTTTTACTTGCATTGATGGCTGCTTTAAGCTCCCCAATTGTAAATGGCTGGTCTGCAGGTACCTCGCCGCAATCTTGTGTGGATGGTAGTTGTCGCTGATCTTTCTGTAAGGTGGCCGAAGGGAAGAAATGGTTGGCTATTTGTTCTGCGAGATCGCGCGCTCCGATTTCCTCCCTTAGTTGGATTGCCTCCAGGTGGTTCTTTCTCCTGGGTTGCCCAAGAAGCACCCGAAAGAGCGACCAGGCTCGGCTTGTGTGCATGTTGTTTCCGGCTTGCTCGCATATCTGCATCCAGTTGTCAGTTGCGAGTTTGTCAGCGTATTCTTGCGCCTCCTTGGTGATGATATCTATACGGCATTTTAAGCGCTTGTTCAGCTTGTTCTTTCGCCATTTTCTAAGTAGCTTGTGCCTATTGTCCCATAGATTGAGTAAGTGTCTGTCTATTTGCGGGTGGTCTTCAGTTCTTTGTACTGTCTTGGTTGTGTCCTTGTGCACGGTGCGTAGTGTTTTCGCCCATTCTTCCGGGTTATCAGAACGCGCTCCTTGGAGAAGACTCCTGAAAGCATCCCAGTCTGTGATATTTGTGGCTGTAGTGCGATTTCCTTTAGTCGTGCATTGCTTCTGTGGTACGGGAATGATTATTTCTATGATGCTGTGATCACTACCCAACGTTTCCCCGGTGTTTTTCCACTCCACTTCCTTAGCTGTCCGGCCCCAGGTCAGGTCTGGGTTTGTGTCTCTTTCCACTGAATTCCCCATACGAGTGGGAGTTTCTATGTCATTCAGAAGCGATAGGTGGGCATCACTTGCATTTCGTAGGAGCTGCCTTCCATTTGGCGTACTATGATTGTAGCCCCACGCCTCATGGTGGCTGTTAAAGTCGCCTACCCATAGCAAGTCCTTCTTGCCATGCTCTTTGAGCAAGCTCGTCCATGCTTTGCGATAAGCCCCTCCTTTAGGAGTACGGTAGGTGTTAATAATGGTTAAGTCGTATCGTTTGAAGAAGCGGCATTTAACCAATACGCTTTCCTCTTCCCCGTTGTTCATATGACTGAGGTCCTCGTGTAAGGCCGTATGTTGATTCGCCACCAGTGTCACCGTCATTGTAGGATAACTAATCGGATCATCATTGGTTCGCCTTCGGGACCGGTGTGTAATACTTGGATTGTGGTAGGCCGTGTAACCCGGTAGGGAGATCGGTGCATTGGTCTCCTGAAGAGTTATTACGTCCGGCTTATGCGCAGTGTGTGTGAGGTATTGTATTAGAGAGTTTTTTTTACGGCGTATTCCTCTACAATTCCATTGCCATACAGTAACAGCCATTTCGTGTAGTGAGTTACGTTTGCTGTCATTTATCGCCATAATTGCTAGAATGACCTTGTTTATAGGGGTGCGCTTCCTCCCTGGCGGGAAGTCGTTTTCTAAAGGTTCGTTGTAAAGTTTCCACGCTTTGCGTTAGCGCGGCAAGTTGTTGTGTAATAGCAACGAGTTGTTTTTGCATTTCCGCTACTATTCTGTCGCGTTCTGCATCTTCTTTTTTGAAATCTACTTGTTCTTTTCGAATTTCTGCTATCTCATTGAGAATGTAGGCAAGCGTGCTGTCATTGGTTGTTTCGTGGGTTGCGTTTCGCTGTGTTCCTGTAGGCAGCTTTCCTGACCATGATTCTTGTCTTGCATGTGACTGAGTGGGGTTGTGGGGAGGATTAGTTTTGTTTTTGTCGTCAGTACGGCTCTGAGGAGTGGGAGCTGGCGGACTTACCTCTGCCCGTGACCTCCATGCTCCTTTGACTTCTGCACTGCCTTGTTGAGGTTTCTTGTTTGCCTTGTTCTTGGCGTTGTTCGTTGGTGGTGTAGTGCCCTTGTGTGGTTGTCGCCTACTGAGGTCAGGTAGACTGCCGTAGTTTTCGGAACGCCTCAGGACGTTCTCAGGTGATGGTTCTCTTAGGCAGTCGAAGCGATTCTGTGTCTTCAGCGGTGGGTAGTTGGTGTCGTTTTTAGGTGGTGGCTTATTGCGGTATGCTTGCGGGTGTCGATTGCTCGTGTTTTCTTTCCTTGATGTGTGTTGCTTGCGTTTTTCGGCCGCCAATCTGGCCATGCGGTCTGCTTGTTGTTTCTTTGGACAATCGGGATCTCTTGCCCCATGAGGCCCGCCACAGTTCACGCACTTCATTTCGCACTCGTGCAGTGTTCTGTCCGGTCTTTGGTCCGGTGGGAATTGAAGCCCGCATTGTTCACACCGCACAAAATTCCGCGCGTTGGGGCAGACGTCGGCTCGATGCCCAATGGTGAAGCATGTTGTACACTGGACCGCCTTGGGACGGAATGGTTGTATTTTGGTGACTGATCTTCCAAGAAGGGCTCTCTTGGGTAGCTCTGGTCCCTTGACAGTGATGAGTATAGCTGTTGATCGGCCCAGTCTTCTCGCTGCTAGAAGTTCCCGATCTTCAAGAGTTATGACTTTTGTCAGTTCGTCGTCCGGGACGTCAAGTGGGAGCCCTTTAACTACACCCCTTGCGTTGTCCGGCTCATGCGCCACGTATGCTGTTATTTCGTGTTGTTCCCCTCCGAACTGCAACGTCTTGAGTGCGGCGAGCTTCTGCGTCGCAGATTCCCGCCGGCTTTCCGCAACTACAAGGTTCTGCAGCTGTCTAACTTGGGTAGTGACGTCCCGAGATTCGGTTGTGGTAAGTCCAGCTGCTGCCGTGATGGCAGCGCTCACATGGTAGGGCATGGCTTCTCTTAAGTTGATTTTAGTCCCCAGCCGCAGAATGACGATCTTGGGCTTGGCGTGGCGTATCACGGTTGGAATAGTAATGAATTCTTCCTCACCGTTTTGATCGTGTGGTTCCATGGCTGCCTCGTCGTCCATGACGCTTCAGGCGTCGACGTGCCTAGCCGCCGGCGAGGCTCCGGCGGTTAGGGTTAGCGACTCCTTTACACGTCGCCTTCGGAGGAGCAGCCGTAGAGCTTCGAAAAACCATTCAACTCACCCCAAATTGCGTCCTGGGGTGCCGGTCCACTACGCGTTGCTTTGTGCCGAAAATGGCACCAATGCTGTTGATATTTCTGGTGTTTCAGGTGATTTCAACGGAGCCGTTCCGTCGCGCGTCTTATCGCCTCGACCCGGCGTTCCCCCGCCCATAACGAGGAGGTCGGGGCTTTAAAATGAAATCCAGTGGCAAAAAGAAAAAAAAAAGCAAAGTAAAAATCAAAGGATAAATGCAATACAGAAACGAAAACACGAAACTTAAGCAAAAAAATGGACGAAAGTTCGAAAATAATAAGGAAATAACAAGATTAAACAAATATTGCTATACATTTTTAATGGGGCCGGTAACTGTTATGATGATGACGACGATGATGACGATAATTCTGATAAAGGAGAAGGAGAAGCTTTATCTTATGAATAAGTAACCGTTTCAGCACCCAATTCTTGGCCAATCCCCCAGTGTGGATATGATAATCCAACATAGCGCTAGGTTCAAAATTTGAAAGTAGTTCATTGCGCAAAGTGAATCTCGTAGTAGCACTTACTATTACTTTTTATTCCTTTTTCGGTACTGAATTCTGCGAAGAGGGTTCGAATTTCACTTCGACACAAATGATAACTAACCTCGTAGTTGGAACGTTCTCATCATTACATTGGATTGGCGTCTATTCTCTAAGTGTATACGTGCGCCTTCATAAGAAAAATTTAGACGTAATTAAAAAAAAAGCAAACCTGCGGCGTCTTGCACGAACATTTAATAAAGAAAAAAACGAAAATAATAACCAATTTAAGAACGCGTTCTTGTGCGGACTAGGCGTTGTCTGTGGAACATTTAACAGCGCGCTTTAACGCGATAGCGGTGTCTCAGAAAATCCGGCGCCGGCGTCCCGCCTCGGCGTTGGACGTCGCTTCGGCAAAAGTAATTTCGAACCAAATTCCGAACCACGCATACCCAACCATTCACTACCACCAAGGTTGCTCACGCCTTGTCTTTCATTCTTTACAAAGTTATGCCTCAGAATTTTGAGAACGGCAGCCCACAAAGAAATGTAATGACAAAAAAAAAATGGCTGTGGCTTAGCTAAGGTTAAGCCCAGGATGCGAAGCATACTAGCCTTTATTTTAGTTGTTGAACCACTGTTTAGCCTGGTGAACTGCTGTTGCTTGGCTATATTTGGTTCGGCTAGACGAAGAAACAACTCATGCAGGCGAGCGCACGAGCTGAGACCCGGCTATGTAGCTACGCGGCCGCAAGCGAGCGCACTAGTTGAGCCTCCGCTTTTGCAGCTGTTATGACGTCATATGGTACTACGTGGCCGCGCGCGGCGCAGCAAGGAAGAGCGTGGTTGTGCGGCTAGTACGCTTCGCATAAAAACAACACCGACAGCGCATGTCCTTTATGTTAGCTATTCTCAGATTGAAATATTAAACGTGCGAAACAATAACAGAAGTTCTACCCACGCAAGAGGCCGCGTTTCTACCAGAAAGCTCGCCTTCGGGCGTAGCGTTCCCAGCCAGCGTTTCCCGGTAAACGCTACAGTTACATAAGCTGCAGTTTCCGGGAAGCGTGAAAAGCATTAAGGGGGTCTTTGAACGGCTATCGCGTTGCGCTCTTAAAGGCGAAGCTTAAGCGCCTTCCATCTTTTTAAATTTGCTATTATTTTCGTTATTAAATGTTCGTGCAAGCCGCCCCTGTGGTTTCCCGAATTAATTGCGAGACCCGAGAGCAATGCGCGCTTATCTCGTCGAACAGCGATCGCAGGCCCTTGTGTGTCGCGAACGCAGCTTGGCGCCGACAGCGCAACGTCACGTCGACGGCGCGACGCGCACCTGTCCAAGGCTTGACGCTCGCGGAGCTGCGACGCGCGGCCGCCTTTGTGCTCGCTTTGAAACGCCAGCCGCGTTTCCGCGAAACGAGCGCGCCCGACGTCAATGGAATACGGCTCCACGCGAGAGGAGCGTCTTGTTTTCCCTAGAAAAGGAAGGACGCGTTGACTCATGCCACCATCGTCGTTTACGGATCGCTATAAACTGCCGCACTAACCAAATTTTTTTTTCTTTATTGAGGGCTGCTCGCAATCTGTTCAGTATATCAATCCGACTTTTCACGCACGCACTTTTTAGAAGCGCGAGCCGTTCTAAAAACGGAGCTTCACTTGACGGACGTTCGTGCGCGCTCGCTTCAAATTGCATCGAAAGTTTGAGCACTGATTTAGGCGCTCGTGCGTCAGTGATGTCTGTTTCTCTGCCTTTGCTGACGCGTGACGCGGTTGTTTTGTGCTATATATAGAAACCGCTGACCGAGAAATAGCACGTGCTGTTGACCTGGCTGTGCAGACAGTACGTTGGTGTCCGAGATTCGCTGTGAGTATCGCTTGGCCATTGTCTGGGGAAAATGTATCGTAACCGGAACGAGGGTGTTAGAAATGCAACCGTCCTCCACGGTGTGCTCGCTGCGAATAGTAATTCATAGTGGAAACGAAGATATCTGTTGCCTGTCTTTTAATGTAGTTGTATAGTCAGCGCTATTCTTTGTATACACTAAGACCTAAAAAAAAGTAAGCCTCTGAGTGGTTATTCTCCGATTCCCCAGCCTATCAAATGAAGAGTGGGAAACAGGTGTGGATGGAGATTTCTCCCGGCGTATCTCCCGTTATTGCCTAAATTTTTTATATCCCTTTGTATTACTATATACCAATTGTTTTTCTTCGTGCGTGATACATAAGACACCAAGGCGCTAAGGATCGAGTCAATTCCTGGAATTGTACGAAATGCTTGCAACTACACAAATTATGCGCGTTAAGTCTGCACGTTTGGCACAATAAATCTGCACGTTTGGCACAATAAAGCACCATACTCTACTGAATGTTTAAAGAAGAAGGCGATCCTAAATTGAGCCGACTGTAATGCGAGCACGCATGATCACTCGTAACTATACGCCAGTTGGCATAAGAAAGTCACATTTTGTATCAGCGAAGAGACCCGTACTGCCGCGCCACGTTAATTTATAAGAATAATTCAGCTGCTTCCACTTTGAAAGGAAACTGTTTGCTGGACTTGTAACATACCCTAGTGACGGTATGCAAGAGACATTGAGACCGAGCAGTTGCCGGCCTCGAGTGCTATATAGCTGAACCTATGCCTGTATAACTACGATCCACAGCCACCACCTCATCAGCTAAGGGGGAGCGCTGAGAGCCCCACGCAACAGCAAGCCCAATAGTTGCTACACGTTACCTCGAAAGTCCAAACATAGTGTCAGGATCGGCTCGGTGGAGCACCCGGGCCGTGCCAGCAGCTTGATCAGCTGGCGTGGTCACGAAGTGCATCAGCATAGATAGCCATGGAAAGGCGAGCTCCGAAGCACATTCAGGATTTGGGTGTGGCTGTGACCGAAAACCAGTGCTTGTTTCACGAAGTTCTGAAAGTTCAAAGAGCGGCATCGAACGCTGCACGCATTCACCTGAGACGTAGCCGCTTTGCATAGCGAACGTTCCATATGGGTGTCTCCTGATTGGTTGCTACCGCGCGCCACTGTGCGAGAAGTGGCGAGCTGAAGCCTAGATTAGTCAAATGGGCCACAGAAGGAGAAAGAGGTGTGAAAAAGAAAGCGCGGGTATAGCGTTCACAAGCGAAGAAAGCAAGCATCACCATCTGCTAATCAATCACGAATGTTTCCAGGCCTTGGGAAGCGAAGATGCCTCGGAAGGCACAGGCAGTGCTCGCAGCATTTTCCTCCCTAGAAGACACGAGGAATGTCTAGAGCCTGCAGTCTGGATTGCAAATGAGAGCTCTGCCATCTCCGAAGTGGGAGTGCAGGTCAATTTTCAATCTAAGCTTGTATTGCCGCACTCGGGTCGTCATCGGTGTTGGTGTTGCCGTACGAAAAAAACCCAAGCTGCACGAAAACAGAAATTTCTTGTCCGGCTGCGGATTCGAACCACCGACCTCTGGTTGCGAGACTATCACGCTAAACGATTCAGACACTGCCGGTTCATCATACGCGGCCTTTAAAGCGTGGTTTTATATGCATGAAGAGGTAGACGTAGCACAAGGCGCGGGCCAATCACAGACGCGTGTCGCGTGTCGCGCGCTCGGCTGAACAACAGGCGGCGTTTGATGAACGCCGCCGGGAACTGGCTCAAGAAAGGGATCGTCGTCGGCGTGCCGACCTCACCGTGAGGGCGGAGCGTGAAGCCGAGTCATTACGATAACGATGAGACGTGGATCCTGAGCTTCGCTTGCATCCCCCTTCACATTATAGTGCAATGGCGGTCAACGTTTTTTTTTATACAGCGCTCTGTGTGTTAGTTTGAAAATGCTTCCACATGGAAAATGTATCGATTTTGTCTATATTCTCTGTGGCAGTTCGGGGGTAGCAGATTTCGCGCACTCACATCCCGTAATAGGTGCTACTTTGCTCTTCTAAATTGCCTTCTATTTGCGAAATACAGAGCAGCGGCTGAAAGTCGACTAGTATTTCTTGTCACGGTTACTTGTTACACAAGACCCCCATTTTTTCACACGCCGCTCCACCACATCGAGAGCATCGTAGTGCAGGCCTACACATTTAACTAGTCACGTGTTCAAAGCGTCGAATGTTAGCGTGTGCTGCCTTGGAAACTTTGCCCCACGCGATTTCTTGGGCAAAGCATCGCATGCTATCGTGTATAGCTTCTGTGGCAGACACACTAAGATCGTCTTCAAAATGGATTTTAATGTACATACTCTACCTTTACAAGCTAATTTAATGTTTGAAGTTTGTGTTTCTTTAACTTCCCAGTTCAAGAGAGACAGAAAAGAAGCAGAAGGTGAGCCAGGTGAATGTTCCAGCGGAACACATTTTCAAGTTTAGCTCGAGTGTACAAGCCGATGATCTCTCCAGAAAACCCCCATCCATGGCTGAGACTGTAACGGTTCCCCGGGGGACGCCCCCCTTCCCGTACTGTCTCTCTCCGTACAATCCGTCTCATCAATTCCGTGCACTGCAGTGAACGCTGCTGCTCATATCAGCCAATAATAAACGGCAGAGCGGGCTACGTGTTCCAGATAAAAGTGAACGGCCCGCCCGCTGTGCGTTACTGAACCTTCCGTCCGGCGGCTCGTGGTGGGCAATCAGAACTGGACAATGTAACCTACCGAGTCTATATGCTGGTTGTCAAACGCAACCGTTTGCCTTTTGCTGTGCTGCACAAGCTCGGTGAGATGGTACTGTGTATACAATATCCGGAAGTCAAAATACCGCCACAGTATCCACAGCACGCTTGCGGAAAGTTGTCGTCATGTCCTCGCCCTCTCGATGCTTTCCGCGTGGCCGCCATTGCGGAAGGAAACGACCATAATGTCGCTCGAGAACAGCCCTATTTTTCCGGAGAGACCAAAATAAAAATAATCGTAATTACATTCCAGCCGAGCTGCCTTTATTCCCCCCCCCTCCTCGTATAGTGCTTTTAATGGTTTTACTTTTGGTTTGTTTTTGCATCTTTTTTTTAAATGCTGATGAAAGGTTGGAATGTGCTCGATGTCCCTTGAGTGTGCAGCACTAAAGTTTATGAGCGGAAGCTCCACGAAACGACACAATTTGTAATTGTAAGTTTTATTTATTTATTTATTTATTTATTTACTTATTTATTTACTCGTTCGTTCGTTCATCACGCCTTGACTGCTCCAGGTACCAACAAGCGAGGATGTTTTAAATTCATAACAACAATGCAGAGCACACGCAGAGGACCAAAGAAGGTTAGGCGTAAATTGTTTAGTCTATAGTTAGAGCTAAGGTCATGTTATAATCGCGCCACTGCAGATGAATAATGAGACATGGATAATTATTTTTTATGGAAACGGGAAGACAAGGCCCTACACATCACAAACAAGTTGTAAGGGGTGCGTTTGTTCTCTTCTCCATCTTTTCTTTCGTTCGTTCTTTCCTTTTTCGAAAGCCAGCGAATATGTTTATTCGAAAGGGAGAGAGAGTTTTAATCGCTGGGAATACAACAGATACCACAAAACACTGCCTGAATTCATGCACAAACACGTTTTGGAGCACACATATAATACACACCCAACAATAGTAGCCTAAGGCAAGTCTTAATCGCAATAAAGAAAATTGTCTTGCCTTGTCATAAAAATAACCTTGTAGTATAAGTCTGCCCATCCCTCACGCGATTTGTTCGAAATTTAGAAGTCTTACGCTCCAGGAGAACCGCTAGCAGATGATCATGCTAGATTTGCGACAGACGATTTCTTAAATATCACAAAAAATGGTGCCTTGACAGTTTTATCTTTATTTCACCTTTTTATCTTGTTCATTTGCACATATAATTTCTTTTTCACGTCGAATACAAAATCAGGGCTTCCCAGAAAGCCTTCCCACAGGGCTCGAGACGGATTGACAAGCGCGCCGGGACGCTCGCTTTTCGTCTGTGTCAAACAGGCGGAGTTTCCGTGAATGCGACAAGTGGCGCATTGCATCGCATTCCTGGCTCATCGAAGGCGTGCAAACGGCGATAAATGCGCTAGGAAGGCGAAACGCATTGATGCGACAGAAGAGGGTAGTTAGAGACGGCGTAAGTCGTCTCGCGCGGTGCCTGCAAACCCTGGCGTGTCGCATTGAGTGAGCGAGAGACAA
This sequence comes from Dermacentor albipictus, assembly GCF_038994185.2. Classification (NCBI taxonomy): domain Eukaryota; kingdom Metazoa; phylum Arthropoda; class Arachnida; order Ixodida; family Ixodidae; genus Dermacentor; species Dermacentor albipictus. Next base: position 79,230,297 of record NC_091824.1, read on the forward strand.
CTGTCGCCGTGTGGCTCACCTCCACTCACCGGGGGAATGCAAATCGCCCGAAGTAGGTTCCGGCTTGCTTCGCACGAGGGCGCACGCGCCACGTGTAAACACGGTCGCGCAGCAATTGCCACAATGCGCTTATGAGAATGCGACGCACTATTGTCGCATTCATGTAAGCGTAGCTACAAACGGAACTGTCGTCAGCGTATAGGTTTAGCGCAGAGCGCCTGGTAGTGCCACGTCGAAGAGGAAACGGACATCGAATGAGGCACCATTGCCGCTGCGTTGCGAAAAGCGACAGTGTAAAACCCTACCCCGAGGGCTGCGCGTCGCTTCGCTTTGTTCTCCCTCCGTGACAAGAGAGGGTGCGGGCCTCCGCCTGTCAGGGTCTTCAGGATGCGTGCTCGGCTCAGCGCTTTCGGACAGACCAGGAACGCTTCGTGCTGTGCACGCCTCCTTTTATTTTAATTTTGTTTGCCTCTCACTTCCTACTACTTGTTTTAATTATTCTTAGTGAGTTAGCATTAGGAGTGTCAAAGAGAAAAAAGCGCACGCGTGTGAAGTGCTGGAAGCTGGTCACATGGTAGAGGTAGAGAGGGGACGGGAAAGCTTAGAAGAACGTGTATGTATGTATGTATGTATTTATGTATGTATGTATGTATGTATGTATGTATGTATGTATGTATGTATGTATGTATGTATATACACCCATGCACTTATATATATATATATATATATATATATATATATATATATATATATATATATATATATATATACATATATATATATATATAGAGAGAGAGAGAGAGAGGCAGAGGATGCATGAAGGAGCGCCCATATATATATATATATATATATATATATATATATATATATATATATATATATATATATATATATATATATATATATATATATATATATATATATAGTCATATAATGAGAAGCCAACAAACACTGACACCAAGTACAACATAGGGGAAATTGCATGTGCCTAATAAATGAAATAAAGTAATGATAAATTAATGGAAATAAAAGTGGATGAAAAAACAACTTTGCCGCAGGTGGCAACCCAGGGTTCTACTAGTACACATAAATACCCAAGAAAGTGGATGGGGAAACGCCGCCGCGGTAGCTCAATTGGTAGAGCATCGCACGCGACATGCGAAGGCTGTGGGTTCGGTTCCCACCTGCGGCAAAGTTGTTTTTTCATCCACTTTAATTTCCATTAATTTATCATTACTTTATTTCATTTATTAGGCACATGCAATTTCCCCTATGTTGTACTTGGTGTCAGTGTTTGTTGGCTTCTCACTATATGACTAATAAATATCGGGCCCCTCGGTTAACCCCCTTTTTTCTCGTTTATATATATATATATATATATATATATGGGCTTTCCTTCATGCATCCTCTGCAGCTTACCATAGATTGCTCATCTGCACTAAGAATTGCTTTTAAAAAATTCCGCCGGTCATCGTCCCTCATTTTTGCTTGATGACGCTAGTCGCGACACTGAAAGAGAGGGAAAAAGAGGGGGGGGGGTGCCAGGGAGGGTGGTTGCTACTGAGGTTGCCAGCGATGCGCGCGCTGGTGGGTAGGGTGGTGTTGCAACTTATGCGGACCTTGTGCACGATATTGCGGCTACTCAGCGTGTGGGTCCTTTACGAATCGCAGCACTTCACTGTTGTTGGGACTTGGGAGAAGACGCTCCCGGATGGGTCACAAACGCTGAGAAAATCGTCCCTATGTGATTTCCTGGCATTAACCTGCCTAAGTGGCTTTCTTTATGGGACATGCCAGCACCTGTTCTGTTCACCAGACAACATGAGGTGGAGCGTTAAGATGAGGAAGCAATTACTGAGCCCGAGGGTTTGCTTGTAGGAACATTCCACTTTGCTAGGCTGCTGCGTGGCACATTCTCGATTGTACTGTAGTGTAGTAGTCGCCATATTCAGGTCCTGCAAGTTGCCTCACTTGGTGCAGCTTGTCTCGTCAATGTAGTAACTGGTTACATTCCCTTGCTACCTGAAAGAAGTAAGTGAATTACAGCGAGTGTTACCGAGTAAACAAAGTAATCGTTAAATTACGAACATATCACATAATGTAATTGATTACAAGTAATTCATTACATGTCATTTGTTACGTACAAGTATGATCTAAATCATGGATCCAGGAACTCAGAAGTGAGACGTAATGCTCACGCATTTCCCAATCGCCACTGAATATTGTCGGCATTGCATATCCAAACATTTCGGGCTACGCTGTCTACTGTGCGCACATTTATTTTTGTTTTTCTGTTCTTCATTTATAGTTTATTTCTTTTACAGACACGTTGTGTGACTGTATAAGTGCTAGAAATCGTAATACGAATTTCTCCCGGTGTCCTAAGAGGGCCAAATGTTTCAGCGAGTTTAAATTAGGACAGAGTTAACTTCAGACATTTGACCAAGCTAACCTCGGTGCACGTCCGAAAAGAACATGGAGCGCCAGGATCGAATTACCAAGTCGTTTCGCTCAACGGCTACCGATTACTACTCAATGACTCGTCACTATTATATGCAAATAATTTCAGTGAGGATCCTAAGATAGACGGCGTCAACATTTAATCTATCAGCATGTACGTCAAACGAATAGGGAGAAAGACATTAACATGGTATAAATCGTGTGATAAAAGAAAACTGGACGGATACGTGCTTAACCTACTGCAAAGAAAAAAAATCATATCTATTTATTTATTTATTTATTTATTTATTTATTTATTTATTTATTTATTTGGTAGTAATACTGACAGCATTTCAGCCTGCCCTTCCAGCACATTTGATTGCCAAGTGAACAACAATAATTGGTATATGAGGAAATACTAAAATTAAAAGAACGCACGTATACACACACGCGATCACGACATTTAATATCTCTAATGGTTCTACAAATGTCGCGTTATACCTTGCCGGACGTTCAAGAAAGTCGTATCCATCCATTCATCTACAAATGTATAGAGGACGCGTCAAGACACCTGGTGCAATGTGTACGTCAAAGTACAACCGAAAAACGAACAAGTAATTGGAGAAAACTACCGAATATACAAACAAAAACAAACGAAAATAATCAATTACAAACTCAGGGGAAGAGCTAAGACAATTTCGATGAAGAATGAAATGGACAGCTCAACGTGATATATATATATATATATATATATATATATATATATATATATATATATATACTTCCTGTGACCAATGTTGCAGAAAGAGCAGCCGCTTCCAGAACGCTGTCTCATCGATTTCATTCATTGTTATCGCACCTTCTTTCTATTCTTTTTCTTCATTGCAGCGCCCTCTAACCTTCATTTCGATGCGCTGCCAGGACTGAGCGTATAGGGCAAGGATTTTTTTTTTTTTTTGTCGTTGTTGGAATTATCCTCAAGCGCCGTTCTTTTCACCTCCCCTCACTGCAGCTTTCTAGCAGAAGCGAAGCGAACGAACTTTGATTTGCTCCGGGCCACCCTATCTCCCGTCTGGTCCCTTATTATGCGTCCGTGCCTTTATCTCTTCTTTGACATGTAAAAGGGTCGATTTCGCTTTCTTTTTTTTTTGCATTATCTAGAGGCAATATTGAGAAGCCATATTTGAAATGAATCCGCGTCGCCGGACCTGTCGATTCCTTTGCTTTCTGCGTCGACGGCTGATATATTCGGCAGTTGTGTCTTTCGCGCTGCCCCCTTTCGAACGTCGTCGACACGTACGAATGCTTTTTTTCTAACCCCTTTGCTTTGTCTTATACATAGTATATCGTTACGCTTCCTCCCTTTGATTCTTGGTCGCAAAAGAATGGGTGTTCGCGTAGTTTGGAACGGGTGTCGTCTTGCCAGGTCGTCACTGGCTGGATATTCGATCTCGGCGTTTGCGCTGTGCGGATGAAACGCTTGACGAGGTAACATAAGAGCCGCGACGTCCTGTAGTGACGTGGCCCATTTGGGAAGATAACACTCGCTTTTGATGGAGCGCGTATAACGCGTGCATCGAAGACGCTCTATAGATGTACGCAAGTCATTGGGGGGCCGCGGCTAGCTTGAAAGGAGGGTAAAACGTACATTTTCGAAGTGCCATCTCATCGTCCTGTGCGCCAGTTTTCTTTTACGGTGAAGCTGTTTATGCGGACCCCGTGCCGTCGTTGTCGGACTTCGCTAAAGAGGGGCCACGTGACCTAGCTCCAGAGGAAAAGATGAGCTCAACAGGAAGAAAGGGGTTGGAGTGACCCCTTTCCCCCTGTGAGAATGCTATCTTATGCGCGAATCTTATACGGTTGTCAAACGGTGCAGTTTCGGCGATCGAACCAGATCGGCATCGAATTTATCGACGATTGATTACACCCTGCCGCGAAAGAAACAAATGTTATGCTTGCGGTTTGCGGCCACCGAACAGTGCCTGCGACGATTGAAAGGCGATACTAGGAGTGCGTGGCTGCCGGCACGTCTTGCTGGCGCAAGAACTGCCGGAAGCCACGTCAATCGTAAAACTGTAACACTCGGTGTAACTAAAACAGCTTCGCTGTTCGATCATCTTCATGGACTTGAAGGGGTGGTAATTTTTCTTATTTGCTTTTCTGTTTCACGGAGAGTCGACGTAAAAAATGAGACCATTGTTCTGGCGCGTTAGATGTACAGTGCGCTCAACTGTTAAAGAGAACACGTCAGTGTAGAGCACGTGAGTGTAAAGCAATTCTCGCCTCTGGCAAGGGCGAAATGAACCGGCTTTGCCATAGATCACTTCTGGTTGGTGGTCCTCACACTTTTTTACACACTTGTGCAGTACATTGTGACCCTATAGCTTCGGCCGACACTTGTGGCTAGCGCAGCAGCGAAGTGAGAGTGGCACATGAGAATTCCATTTAAGAATAGACCCCACTGTACATCGATTAAAACAATGTTGGGTTTCACGTGTCGAAACCACGATATGATTAGGAGGCGAGTCCTACGTAGCATATGCACTAGTTCGTGTATCCTTGTCTGTATTCGATGTCTAATGGCAGCAAACAGAAATCGAGGCGGGATAAACGCAAAGGTGTGTCCCAATGCCTAGGCGGCAATTGGCGTCGTTCCTCGAGTGCAGGCTGGATGGCACCACACAGTGGCGTAGCCAGAATTTTTTTTTTTTTTTATGCGAAGCATATTACGAGAGCTCAACCCAGCTCCTCAGGCGCGGCGGTGTCGCCTTCAATACCACGTGACACCGTGACGTCGCGACAGAGGAGAAACGGGGCTCCAACTCGCGCCGTCGCTCGCGGCGTCGCGGCGGTATATAAGCAGCTGCGCTTGCCTCTGCTAGACACTCACGAGGTGAGATGCCTCCTGGAGACAGAGCTGCTCGTTGGAATGAGAAGCGAAGGTTGCGGCGTGCTACAGAGACTGATTTTCTAGGTGGCTTTGGCTCAACTCTTGCAAGATGGGCTGGGTGGGAATCGAACCAGGGTCTCCGGAGTGTGAGACGGAGACGCTACCACTGAGCCACGAGTACGATGCTTCAAAGCGGTACAAAAGCGCCTCTAGTGAATGCGGTGTTGCCTTAGAAACGAGCTGTTTCTAAGGCTCAGGCGTGCGTCGCTTGCTCAGGCGCACATTTCGTTGCCGCGCCGAACGCTGCGTTGCTCGACGCTCACCGCGTCCAATTCGGGGCGCGTAGTCGCTGCGCCGTAGCCCATTGTCTTACACCCCTTGGCGGGTCGACGGGAACGCTGTCGCGTTCCACTCTTGAAGGCGAAGCAGAGTAACGCATGAGTTGTTTCTTCGTCTAGCCGAAACAAATATAGCCAAGCAACAGCAGTTCACCAGGCTAAACAGTGGTTCAACAACTAAAATAAAGGCTAGTATGCTTCGCATCCTGGGCTTATAACCTTAGCTAAGCCACAGCCATTTTTTTTCGGTGTGGGGAGGGCGAGAAGAAAGGGAGGGGGCTGCGTCTGGTGTGCACCCCCCGCATTCCCCTCTTCCTCTCCCCCCCCCCCCCCACCTCGTGGCTGCGCTATACTGTTGCCACAATACCGCTCTGTAGCAAACGCGAAGGTTTTATCGAGGCGCGTAGCATCCGCACTTTGCTACCGCAAGTTCGACAACGTAGTCCTTCCTACCTGACCTAGCCATGTACAGTCAACCACAAAAGTTTATGTTCCGTGGGGTTTGACAAGAATGTGAATATCTGCACAGCCTCGGAACGCAGCATGTACTGGTTCCACATGCGAAGACCATGAACGTTGTACGGTTTTCCTGGCTACGGTTCGGCAAAACAAACTCCTCAAAAATTCAACCTGTTATATGATAACGCGTCTCATGAAATTTGCGGCTGAATGTACATGCTTCAATGGCACCGTGTGAAAGGGGGATCGAAAATCTTCATCGCAAGCCATTTACGTCGCAGCTTTTTGTAAAGAGCATTTACAGTTAGAGCTGGTTCTAAAAATGATGTTTATGCTCTAAAGTTGGTTTGATATGTCAGTGAACGAGAAGCACAGAAACCGAGTGGCCCAATTTTTGTTAGTCACAACCGTATGAAGCGAAAAGATAACGAAACGAAGCTTATCATTCCTGCATTGGAATTAATGACAACAACAAATCTTTTCCTTGACTTCATGATCTCTTAGCTGATAATTCGATATACCCAAATTTGCTTATAACGAACTTAAGCGAAGTTTTATGGTGCTTTGCCATGTACGGATCTGTTACCTTCTTTGGTTAAAAGAAACAAGGAAGCAACCCATTTATTGAAAACAGAACTATGCGTAATAGAATACAATCCTGCGTGTACCTGGGCATAACAAAAAAAAGTTCTCTACGCTGCTTTTGTACGCTGAGTGAGTTACCTACTTGAGTATTGGTGAGTAAGTTTCACGTGTTCGTTATAGAAAATAACTCGCTTTATCTGGGCTTATTATGTTCAGGCTCTACTGTAGTTATCTTTTTATCTTTATCGTTGTTATTAGTTTATTTTACTTTCTCTCTCTTTAATGTCGCTTTCTTTGTCCACTGACCAATGGTGTCTCGTCCTCTCATGTTTCAGCCACTCATCGCGGAAGGCAGAGGGCGCGGACAAGCTTCCGACGAGCAGCCAACGTGTGACACTGTATGCCAGATCCCTGCCACTGCGTCAGGAGTGGGTGAGCTCACTGTACCCTGCAGTTTGCAAAATTTGGAAAATTCTAATTTAGTTGCAATTTCGTTTTTTTTTTTGCGCACGATGAAAATGTTGTGCGAAGAATGCCTCAGATCCCGAGAACATGTCTAGGAGTCAAGAAGTGAAAGCGCGATAGAATCTTTTAGTAGATGCTTATTTTTTTTCTTAATCACACAGTTTGCCATACGGCACATTATTGTTAAATAAATGCATGCAGTGTGTCCTCGTGTAGAATCTGCATAGGAGGACCGCGGAAATGTATTATCCATAATTAACTGTTCGCAGTCTGTGCGGTTGGTCTGTCCGTATCCCGATATCTGGCGTTTTTTTTTTTTCTTGTGGCCTTTATCTGTGAACACAGCTACATCAGATCAATATCATTAGTAAAGTCTGCCTACAAATAAAAATATTACGATGCATGATAGGTAAGTCATCGCGCACACTTGTCAGGACTTGAATGTCGCGTGCACGAAGTGACGCGTCTGCGCAGAAAGCAAGCGTGCCACAGCGTCTTCTGGTAATTTCTTGCCCATTCTTTATGCGGACGTCAGCGTGCCAGTACGTCCGGCGTTAGTGCCGCGCCAGTGCAGGCCTCGTGCACTAGCACTTAACTATCTCGACACTTGTTACGTGCTGAAACACTTACGAAGCGTAAAGCTACGCACTTCTTGGATGTCTAGCGTGTCAGGTATTAGCGGAACTCTCGGCGTCTCCTCCGTTGTACTGTACGAGGTCGCGGGATCGAATCCCGCGGCCACGGCGGCCGCATTTCAATGGGGACGAAATGCGAAAACACCCGTGTACTTAGATTTAGATGCACGTTAAAGAACCCCAGGTGGTCGAAACTTCCGGAGTCCTCCACTACGGCGTGCCTCATATTCAGAAGGTGGTTTTGGCACGTAAAACCCCATAACTATTTTCCGTTGTACTGAATGAATCTTTTCTACTTAGTTACGCGAACTCTGCGTATTCATGTTCGCGAAAATAGCGTCGACGGTAGTGTGCAGGTGTATGTGACAGTGATGAAGCGTGGCACATGCATACCCACAGTGGAGGACAGTGGACAACGAGACGCGTTTGGAGGCAAGCAAGCTTCAAAACATTACCTCGACATCACTTACGCACAATGTCTTTTTGTATCCATTCATAGCAGAAAGTACAAATGTCCTGCTCCAGGTAAATACTTACCTTGCGTTTGGAGATTTTAGCTTAAAGGATATGAAAGAAGCGTTAACAACATTCCGGCAAAATTTTTTTATGTTATGGTTGCCCTTAATACTAATTAGATATGTGGACTAGATCTGAACACTAACCAGAGCAAGCATGGAGGCTATTCAAGACAGCGTATGTTAGCAGTGCTTAAGCATTCAGCTTCGCTGACCCTAGTAGTCCTAGTGAAAAAGTGTTCTATCACATCATCATTGTGTATAACCATTGTGCACACTGTATATATTGAAAATCATTTTGTACATGTGGCATTTAGTTTATGCGTAACTGTGCCTTTCCGTGGGTACACGTGTTTATATGTTGGTGCGTGAGGACTCGGACACTACTCGCGTTGACAACGCGCTGTGTTTCGTGTGTTACATGTTATCGTCCGCGTGGAATTGTGCCGTGATTATGACTCAGTGTTCGTATCGTCTCTTGTCGAAATAAACTTTTTCTAAACACGTGGACGGCTTCCGGTGTTGCCCACTAAATTAAACCGCTAAACTAAACGGGCGGAAAAGGAGGAGTGCGTTAAAGGAGTACTGACACAAAAAAAATCCATGTTGTTTTTTCTGCTTTAATAAGTAGTTAATGACCCAGTAATCACGGCACGAGGCCTCATTTACTTCAGAGCGCGACAGGTAATTATCTGCAGTCTTTTTTGTAGCGACCAGTCCCAGTTTCGGTTTCAGAGAGCAACGAAACGGTTCACCGGGTGTGTAAACAAAGTGGTCACGTGCTCGCAAAAAGCCATGACGTATGCTCTGCCGCGCAGCCAGCGTGCGGCGCACCGGCACGCGAGCTTCGTGTTGCTAGTCGTCTGCTACGCCTGCACGTGGTTTGCCATGTCCTCGCCATCATCGTCGTCGTCGTCCTCGTTTTCGTCGTCCAGCGGTGACGATTTCCTGCATGTGGGAGTCGCCGCCGTATTAGACGTGGCCAATCACTTTCAATTTGACCCACTGGAGAGCACCGACTCGGATATTGCGGCCGGCGACGGCGAGCACGTGTACAAAGCAGGAGACACACGGTACGATTCGGCGTCCGATCCGACGTGCGGCGCCGCATGCTCCGGCATGCGGCATACGATGATTCGGGACACACGGTGCGTGCATCCGAAAGATTGAGCGGCGCGTAAGCTCCGCCCAGATCCAGCCCTCCAGCTTGACTTGAGAGCCGCGTCGAGAAACGCAATATAAACAACTCTCCACAACACTGCGTCGCTTTACGCGAACACTGCCAATAACGTTATGCCCCTGCGAGTGACAGAACACTTCACGACGGCGCGTCGTCCACTGACGACTCCGCTAATTAGCCAGCGATAGGGCCGGTAGGCCTAGCTAGGCAGACGCCGCGGCTGACGGCGCTTACGATCCAACCCGAGCTCGTCGAAGAGCGCTTATGTTTGCCAAAACAATTAACACTGTACACTTAGGTCGCCCGTAATTAAATACAATTGGTTTACTCGACGCAGTCGTTGCGAAGGGCAAACGTGCAAGCAAAGCGAGCAGTCTCGCTCAGACGGTCGGTGTGTGCTGTCTGCCCGCGAAATGCCCTCGCGTCGCGTCTCCTGATTTCGCCAGTAGCTTAGTCCTAGTGTACTAGGCGTTGCTTTGAATAACAGGCACACGTCGAGATAATTTTACTGAACTGGTAACTATTTCGTGTCGGAAACAAACTGCAGCAGGCAAGGAAAAAAAAAAAACACTGCGAGAAACCGGCCAGCCAGCGCCGCCTCCGTGGAGGGAACGTCACATGCCAGCCGCGCTGTCATTGGCTGCGGCCAGACGACGGTGCGGTTGTCGGACACGTCGGACGATGAAAATCTGCCCGGTTTGTCGCACGCCGGACGTCCGATCCGGCGCTTCGGCACGGCAAAACACCTCGATTCCGGCTGCCGTTCCGGCGCGTCGGACGCCAGATCGGACCGTGTGTCTCCCAGCCGCATGGCAGCCAACGAAAATTCGTGACGTAGCCACATGACGTAGCGTTTTCTTGGCTATTTACAGACCCTGGTGATGTCAATGTCGCGAGGTGCTCTGTTTTACGGTTGGCTGCGCGCACGTACTTTAAAATTGATTTTAAATATGTTCTAAGCGATATTCGCCGCTGATATTTTACACACGATGTGTGTGTGACCCACTAAATCGATCTCACAAGTTATCTCGACTTCAAATTTTTGTGTCAGTACTCCTTTAAAAAATGAGGCCGCAGATTTGCAACACATTTACCCTGCACATAACCACAGTTTCACAAATGCAGTTTCCAGTAAGTTATACGAAGCATTCAAAGCATTTTTCTCGAGGCATTATGCACCATTCTTTTATCTGAAAACATAAAAAGAGATTTTGCGTACATTGAAGCAATTTTAAAACACCATTTTATTCCGGCGTAGCAGACTGATACGCCGCATGACCGGAAGTTTCTTCGAGCCGCACTCTCGCTGCTGTTATAGCGCGTGCGAAAATGACGAAGTTCTGACTGTATAAGTTCTCCCGATGGTAACACTGTATTTCCACGTGGTGGCTTATCGAGCACAACTATATTAAGCAGGCAAAACTAAGATGTCACTCTTCACTGTGGGTAAACCAAGGAGATCAAAAAAATAATTCACTCAAGAACGTAAGACCTGGTGCGAACAACTTCAGTGAGTGGATATATAGTGTAGCAGTATATCCCGCACATACGGCATGGATAAGCATATAGCATGCATATACCTAAATATAAGCGGAGCCCCATGGCGGCGCCAACGGCGAAAATTCGCTCTGAGCGTCCACATAATTCCTATGGTAATAAATGTTTGCAGTTTCTCCAAAAAGCGTCGCAGTTTCGCCCGAAACACGAATCATCGATTGCGATATCAAATTAGTAGACAGTTATGCGAAGTAAGGATAGTTGTTTTATCAGCCGTATAAACTTGGAAAACATTCGCGTATACTAACTGAATTAACAAGCATTGTGTACTTGTTAACGATTCCCATATTCTTTTTGCATTACTGCTGAGTGATATTCGCGTTAGATCGCGGAGTGATCAACACATCGCGACAAGTCGCTAAAGCGCGGCATTCGCGTATCGCTGCAACTACTTAATTTCTTTAAAACGTGGGAGCATGCTGTTTTGTGGCTTAATCGAAAGAAAATAGTGACGATAAAATCGGTGTGATTGTGCCGAACGGAGGCGGGTGGCTATGGTCACCGCCTTCGCTTTCTCATCCTTCGCTGCGCTCGTTCGCTCGGTTACGCCGAGGCACGACGCCGAGGCACGCCTACGCTCAACGCAGTAAGAGCTGGGCTCTAATGTAAACACGTAGGGCATACCAGACGACGCCCGGCGCACTCCACACTATCCGTGGTTCAGGGATTGTCCACCAGGAGGCGACTCTGCTCGATTTCGCGGCCGTTAGCCAGAATAGTGTCCCGACACCGTGCCTGGCGCTGGCTGAGCCCATTGAGTGGGGCGCGATGGTGCGTCGCTTTTTTTTTTGTCGCTTTTGCAGCGAAGCGCTCTGCACGCGTCTGGAGACACTCTAACCCTGGAGGCGAGGGCCGCGCCTTGAGGACCAAGAGCGAAACACAGTTTCTTGTTTCACCGGCACTTCGATGCCAATGGGGTGCTTTATTTAGCGCTACTAGAAAGAAGACGTGCCCGCAACAACAGAGAAAGATTTATCCTTGTGTATGTATTGACTATTGTAATGCGCGCCGGCTCGCTTAAGAGCCACGAAGACGGTGCACGATGCCGGAAGCTTGAGCGCTCGATTCCACAAAAAGTGTAGCGTGGCATCCATTTAGCTTGCGCCGACGACTTGGATGTCTAAACAGGGGTCCCTTCGAGTGTTCTTGCCTTGTAGCACTCCGGCCAACCCTCACTGGTATAGATTTACACAGCACAAAGCAATCTTTATGGACATCTTACAAACTACTGACTTCACGTATACATTCGTTTTTCTCTGTAAATGTACTTAAGCCATAACCTGAGTAAATGTTGACTATTTCGCTTTTCTGCATCTTGTATGTAGCTTCGTAGATGCGCTGGAGCCCGCCCACTCAGAGGCCGTACGAAGACAGAATTTGCACTTTTTTTTTTGCACCAGGGTTGCGCTCGTCTGGTTTGAATTATTTGACGACTGCGACTGGTAGAGAGTGCAGAGGGCTTAAAGTTGGGAATATGTGTCGTACAGCTTTATATGCATAAGTTTACAAAGTGCAACACATATTTACAAATGAGGACATTTGGAAGTTTTTTGGAAGTTTTAACTCTCACTCGCTATATAGAGCAGAATGTACCTATAGCAGCTGACCTTAGACCAAAACCTCGAACAATGGTCCCGCGGGCATCACTTTAAAGCAAGGGGGCGCTAATATTCGAAATTTCAATTATGAATCGAATACAAGTCTTACTATTCGATTCGCATTCAATTCGAGAATTAACCACTCGAAGCGATCAAGTATTTGTTTTGTTGAAATAATATATGAGACTAACAGCAGCTGTCGCAGTCTTCGAGCAGAAAGATCGACGCGACTGCCGCAGGTGAACCATGGTTCTTGCGCAGACCAGTTCTTGAGCGAACACATGGGGAAAACCACTTATGCACAAATCAAAATTACAAAAAAAATGGACCGACAGAGGGAGTAGCGCACTGGTCTAGAAGGTGCATCAACAGGAATAAGGTGCCTCAGAAGGGCTGGGCGGCATTTCAATAAGTGAACCTATCTTTGTCAAACGCCTTTGACAAGATGGGTCAATATATCGAAACGTTGGCCAGCCTTTCTGACGCATTTTAGCCCGGCTTATCTAACCTCTATACCACTTATACACAATATTCTCCAGTCGTTAAATAAGCATTACTCGCCTTAGGCATCTTACAAATATATGTCGTCTTCATTTAGGCAAAGTAATGTGCTATTTGGTCAGTGTCTCCACGGTTGAATTAATTTCACAGTAGTGTAGAGTGTTTTAGTATTGCATTTAGCTACTTCAACAAGCATTAAACAATCTATACTGCGTGCATCTGGCCACGTGACATTCCTTCGTTTCGTTACTGTCGTTGCCATCGCGCACGAGATGCAATTTACTCTTCCTTTGATTCTGATTTACGAGCTTCGCAGTTAACTTCATATCCAGTTTTAAACGGAAGTACATGTACCAAATAACGTCAGTGTGCATTGCTTTTTTGTCCACCAGACAGACTCCACACATAATTAACTTTGTTTAGAAATCGGTATTCGGTATTCGATTTGATATTCGATTCGAAGATATTTTTTCTTGAACATTCCTATTCTATTGGGATTGAAAATATCACTCTTGGAACACCCATTTTTCAACGTGCTGAAGTCCGGCCCACTATTGCGCCACTGCCCAAAGACGATTGGCTTAGTTCGTCACAAGCCCTAATCAGCATGGGTACTGCTACCAACGCTCTCCTTGTTTGAAAGAACTGTTAAGATTTGTGGTTTTGAGAAGAACGACAAGGAGGGGAGAATTATGCTGGCCGTATCGTTACAGTACTCCCGACCACTGATTTTTGAACATCGGTAAGCAGGGATGAGAGGTAATGGGGTAAAAAGTGGACAGCCTCGGTGAATGTAACGTGAGGGGAGCGTGAGAGGGGATACAGAACAGCAAAAAGAAACAGATAGGAGCTGTTTACAATATCCAGAAGAGCTTCGGAAATTTTCGCGCTGTCGTTGCCACGTGACTAAAGTCGACTAAAGGTGAGCCACCTCCGCGGTATAAGGCTCGCGCATTCTTCGAAACCTGATGACGCCAATGGCAACACTTACGGGTTTTCCGCCTGTTGGCGCAAACGCGGCATCGCTAGATGCACGCGCCTGCAGGGGAGAGAGGACAGTGACAATGCGCAGTCGTCGGGAGGTCTTCGCCCGTCCTCCCCACAACCAACCCCCATCGGCGTCGGATTCCCTTTTCGAACGACGTCCGACGCCAAACGCGCCTGCGAAAGTCAGACGCTATCTTGTACACGTTCGAAAAGCCGACGTTCGATTTCTCCTCGCGCGATTGTCCAGGCTGCGCCGACATCGCGGCCTAGGCCAATCTAGTCCAATCGCGTGAGGCGAAATCGAACGCCGGCTTTTCGAACGTGCAGAAGATAGATGCTGAAACGTGTACAAGATAGCGGCCAACGCGGAAGGTCCGACGGCGGTTATCTCCTCGCGCGTACGCACCGGTCGCAGGCGTGCCGTCATGGAGGGGGAGGGGGGAGCACGCGTTCCGACAGAGCTGCTGGGCAGTGGCTTCCGCCGATCACGCATTGCTCTTCGTGCTTAACGCCCGAGGCACCAAGCTTCGCGCAGGTCGCTCCAGATGGGCCGCACAACTCTTGCTTCCAGCTTGTGAATGCTTTCCAAACTGCGTGCACCAGACGCATCCGGCTGCGACTGCATTGTCCACGTGCGAACATGCGGTACAGGCACTTTGTCTACAATAAGACAGCGCCAGAGCTGTATTCGAGAGGGGCTGCAGCAGGGTTATTGTTGGAGGACAAGATGGCGCTCAAAAGGGCGTAAATATTTTAGAGTGCATGTATTCTTTCTTAGTATATGAGTAACGGTAATCTATAAACATTATCACTACACAGTCTGTATGAAGACTTTATGTGAAGATCTCCGCCAACGATTTTTATTGGTTAACTAAAGTGTTGCCGCATTTCTATCTGAACGAAATGCAAAAAAAAAAAAACGCTCACGTGCTTAGATTTCAGCACACGTTAAAGAACGCCAGTTGGTCAAAATTGATCCAGAGTATCCCACTGCGGCGTACTTCGTAATCAGACCGTACTTTTGGCACGTGATACGCCAAACTTCAGTTAGTTAATTATTTAAATAAAATCTTGCTAGAAAAAGTTGTTTGGTAGGGCGGCTGCTCGAGCTTGGGTTTTATTGAATTCTTATGTCATAGAAACTCTATAGAAATTCGAAGAGGTTCCATGGTTCCGACGTAATGTCCATGCAGTTGAAGAAGACAGACACGCGAAACGCAGTTTTGCCAGCGTTTGATGTTGTTACGTCCGCGCTGGTAAAGATTACTTCGTCTCCTCAGCCACGGGACGCCCACCGCATACAGGTTTTGTGGCCGTTTCGTCTGCCAGTGACTCGGGTTTCACGTTGTGGATGAGCGTCCAGTGTGTATGAGAGCGCCGACAACGCTATCGTTCCTTTTACGGTCGGCCATCAAGGCTGTACCGCTGCTATCCAAAGCAGGCAGCCGTAGGACTGCTGGTGGTGGCTATAAAATGGGGAGAGCGCCGAGTGGCAGAGTAAAACAAACAAACGGTGCTCGTTGATTGGCCCTTTCTGTAGCTATACCTGTCTGCGCGTGGAAGGAAATGGAGTTATTCCGGCAGTAACTATTTCCGAGACGCCGTAAAGGCCAGTACAGTGCCCGCGTAACTGTATACACCATCGGGCAACCGGTGCGGTGATTTCTTGGAAGTAGCTCGGCGTCTGTCTCGAGTGGCCTTGTTAATGCCGCACTGCTCGTTGCAGTTCCGTTTTTGGTTAGAGGAATGGGCGGGATATGTATGACGCAAGCTTAAGATATGCAAGGGTACATATATATATACATATATATATATATATATATATATATATATATATATATATGTTTATTCATATAAACGAGAAGAAAGGGGGTTCACCGAGGGACCCGATAATTATTAGTCATATAATGAGAAGCCAACAAACACTGACACCAAGTACAACATAGGGGAAATTGCATGTGCTTAATGAATGAAATAAAGTAATGATAAATTAATGGAAATTAAAGTGGATGAAAAAACAACTTGCCGCAGGTGGGAACCGAACCTACAACCTTCGCATGTCGCGTGCGATGCTCTACCAATTGAGCTACCGCGGCGGCGTTTCCCCATCCACTTTCTTGGGTATTTATGTGTACTAGTAGAGCCCTGGGAGTGTTAGCCAGCGCCCCCACTCACAGACCTTGGCGGCGGACGTGGAACGTCTTTTTTGCCGCAGGCGTCACGAGAACGTGATCTTTTCGGGTGAAGGCAACTGGTCAATAAACCCACATATGCTACCTGAAGGCATCAATGTTGCCGGATTCGAGACCCTCGTTATGTAATAAACGAGAAGAAAGGGGGTTCACCGAGGGACCCGATAATTATTAGTCATATAATGAGAAGCCAACAAACACTGACACCAAGTACAACATAGGGGAAATTGCATGTGCTTAATAAATGAAATAAAGTAATGATAAATTAATGGAAATTAAAGTTCCCACCTGCGGCAAGTTGTTTTTTCATCCACTTTAATTTCCATTAATTTATCATTACTTTATTTCATTTATTAAGCACATGCAATTTCCCCTATGTTGTACTTGGTGTCAGTGTTTGTTGGCTTCTCATTATATGACTATATATATATATATATATAGTCATATATATAGTCATATATATATATATATATATATATATATATATATATATATATATATATATATATATATATATATATATGCTCCGCTGCTCTGCTTAGATGGAAGGTCGCGTGTGACTTTGTAACAGCGTGGACTTCGATGTAACTTGGATTAAGTACGCTCTTGGCCGGAATGACATTCAGACCTAACGGGAATGTTCGACGCCTTGATTTGCATTGAACGGAATTTCCGATTATAGATATCTCAGCCTAGCTTTCTTGTTGTTCGTTTGTTTCGTGGCCTTTCCGCCTTCATGACCTCGTCTGCTAGTTGCTCGCTTTTGCTCTTAGCTGATTTTCGTTTCTTTTTACACAATTCTTAGCCGCTTGGATTTATTACGGATGTGCGTTGGGGGATAGCCGGCATTTTGAGTGGCCTGTATTACTGCGTTCTGCGTGGTCGTCTAATACGAAATATATATATATATATATATATATTCCTGCTCTCTTCCTTCTTTTTTATTTGCGGCTTGAAGTATAGACGACTTTGTATGCGTGATGGCGAGCTCACAAGTGAAGCTTTGTATTTATCTGCGTGATTGTAGCAAATGTATACAAATGTATACAAACGTTAGCGAATGTGCTCAGCGTGCCATGCAACGTCATCTATGTAACTTAAGAAGCTGTCAGGTTTCAGTTTTACTGGCTTGGTTTGAATGATGGTGCGATCCAGGTAACCAACCAGACGAAAAATACTCGAAATGTACTCAAATTCCACCACTCCGGTTGATACCTCCATTTCCCTCACAAGCGATCCCCATGTAGAATGCTAGACATGTTTATAGCAATCACATATACAGCGAGTACTTCGACACGCAACTTTCCTCCAAAGCTCCCTACACGGGTTTCGCAAAAAAAGGGGGGGAAAAAAAAAGAAACGACTTGCTTAGTAGTGCATTCTCTTCACGTAATTAACCGTGATCCATCGTAGACTGCTCATTTCTTTATCTTTTCGAGGGAGAGAGAAAGAGAGAGAGAGAGAAAGCAAGGAGAGGAAAGGCAGGGAGGTCAACCAGACGAGCGTCCAGTTTGCTACCCTGCACTGGGGGTAATGGAAAGGGGAATAGAAAGAGCAAAAAAGGAAGAGAATGAACATGGTGTGCACGGGGGATGAATACTTTTGAAGCCTTCAATAAGATTTCCTCGTTGTCTTTTACTCCTTAAACTATAAGAAAGCTTAATTCAGATTTCAATGCACGCTTGTCGGCGCTGTCCTCTTCCTTCGCACTTTCACATTTTATTTTAACGTCGCCATAAAGATAATTATGTCTTGTTGCGCACGGGACACCGATGGACGGCTTTGGCATGGAGTGCTGCATTAGTAACAGTTCGCTGTATAACTGACAAGAAACTTGGCTTTTTTATTATTGAATTATTTAGTCAATACTTGCAGTCGCTTGATGACAGCCGAAGCAAGGGCGGCACAGCCTGCAATTGTCTCGATGAATGGTCCGAGAAAAAGAACGCAGAAAAAAAATCAATTTCACGACCGAGCGAACGAAATAAATCTTGCAGCAATAATACAAAACGAAAGCTATTGGCACAAAAAGAGATCAAATCACGTTATCCTTGCTAAAGCTAAAGAAACAGCACACAATGAAAGGGAAAAGTACTAAAGAACGAGCGAATAATAGTAATTCGAAGCACAGTAACAGCGCGTTATTAAGGAAAGGACGTGAGCACATAATCAACAGACGCGGACGAATTATAGCAACTTCAGTTGGGGAAAAGAAGGAAGAAACAAAATGATTGTAGTACTTGAAAGAATGGCAATACTAGATCAATTTTCCGGAGTTCCTTCGCGAGAAGAACGTATGCGTTGCTATTCGTTATAAGAAATCTCGAACAGCTTTCACGATGTTTGGTCAGAGCGACAGCTTCATCGCATTTGGAGCCTCATGCACCTCCCGTATATATCGGTTGATTTCGCGTGCACATAGTGTCCGCCTCATTGAGTAGACCAGCTCAAGGTCTAGAACTGTGCTATATCTGCCACAGACGATTGTTAAACGCTGCGTAAGGGGGTACAGTGTGGAGCGCCAAAGTTAAATTTTGTACCGTTAATTTGGTTTTGATGGAGATTAGAGGATGTGCTCACAAGAGTATCATATAAAGCCAGGTGCCAAATTTTATTGTTCTAAAAAAAATTGTTAATAGGGTTACTAATTTTCATATGTTGAAGTGACAATGGTTAGTATTAAAAAACTATCGTTATAAAATGAAAAAAATGAAATTCTTGTGTATAATATATCAGTAGAAAGGCCAAAACTATGCCACTATGCACCTGCCTTGTTCAATTTCCGCAGTCTTTATTTTTTTTAAATAACACAAGTTCTTGCACTGCATTGAACTTGCACAAAGCGAACTTACACTTTGCGGCCAAAATTTTAATTTTCATATAGGAGGTTGTGGAATATGCAAATTTGAGTCCACAGTTGCGTTCCGCAAAAAATTACACAAGAATGATAGTTTTTGTAAGCACGAACTTTTGTAAAAGAACAGAAACCGAAAAAAAAACGGTTCCAGAAGTTCTGAAGTGTGTCATATCTTAATGAAATTGCCCCTATCATAACTAAAGTTCTCCTGCAGCATACGTTGGACCTTCTTCAATTCGGCTTTGTTTTGCGCCAATAGCTGCAAGCTTTCTTATTTTTCTAGTCACTTTTGAGCTCGGAAAAGTGGCCTAGCTGCTGCCCGTGACATGCAGTGCCTGATGATGGCGTCTCCAAGCACTGCCTGGAAAAAAATGCGGAGCGATCACATTATCAGCGCATGGAAAGCTAAACAAGGTCTCCTAAAGCGGAGCTTCGGTTCGAGCGAAATGAGCGCGAAGAGAAATGGCGCGAAATGTGCCTTGGGCGAATTGGCGCGAGAAAGTTGCGGCAGCTATATATATATATATATATATATATATATATATATATATATATATATATATATATATATATATATATATATATATATATATACATATACATATATATATATATATATATATATATATATATATATATATATATATATATATATATATATATATATATATATATATATATATATATATATATAAATTTCGACGACGATTATGGTAGTTGTTAATGCAAAATTTGAGCGCAGCTTTGTGCGTGCTTTCATTTCGCGATCTATTTACTGGCGCGGACAACCTGTCTCCTGCGGTGCTTTTCAAATGGAGCGAAGTGTGGCGCGACTGCCTCGCTAATCTGGAGATCGCGAGAGGCAGCGCGTGGGTGACGCGTGGGCGCGATTCACAGCAGCCGCCGCAGGCAGACGTCCCAGCCGACGCGCGCTCCTCTGGCGCCATCTCGTAGCCATCGTCGCCGCACTACGCTTTCTTTTTCTCACGCTTTCGCCATACAAAGCAAGAGGGCCATCTATTGTGCATAGGAGTTCTATTAGGCATGTATACGGGCGATCTTGTGAATTAGTTGTTCCCTTTAGAAATGGCACCAATTTTCCCGCTGGTTGTGATAATGTGTATATGTATAAGAGCAGCACAAAGGCACTTTAAACGTGAGCATGCAGGCAGGACGATCCATGACGGAGTTGCAAGAGAGATACAGGAAAGAAAAGAAACTGCATTAGTAGCTTTAAAAAAAGCGTCTTAGAATGTGAACTTTCTTTTAGCAACAATGTGGTTGTGCAATCGCACATCATTAACACACACACCTCCTTCCTCCGCGCTCTATCCAGGCCGCTCGTATACCAAAATGCTGTATTATAGCTCGAGTAGAGAGATATGCAAGGGTAATTCGTCAAAAGCGGCACCTTTAAGCATCGCTTCCTTTCAGAAGCAGCATTTCATCGGTAGTAGGGGAGAAAGTGTCCCAAAGATTCGACGTCCTTGTAATCTCGCCAAGGCCCCAACGCAGTTTTTAGAGCAAAGCTATCTCTTTCTACCCCGCCCCTTGCATAATGACATAGCTTGTGAGCAACGATGTATAGCGTAAATAATGTTCCCAAATGTTCGTTTTAAATGGCTGGCACTTTGACTTGCTGCTTGGAGGGGATGTTTCAACGGGGGCACACACCTTTGAAATATTTCATATAGCTGCATAAACATGAGCACTGCGCGTTGCGTGGGATGAAAGGAAACACAATTACACGCATCGCCGCCATTCGCATAGCATTTAAATGTAACTGCTTCACGAAAGCATCGTTTCATATAGATTCTCTCGTAATCGTTGGATCTGCATAACGTTTTCTGCCCTGCAGTGTACCGGGACTTCAATGCGCCAAGACAGCGGTGCTCCGCATCTGTGCATTTCGCCAGAACGGATGAGGCGTGCTAGTATACGCTTACGAGCTCTGCTAGCTACACCGAGTGCAATGAATGCAATAGGAAGCGCAAGCCTGCTACGAAACCCGCCATACGGAGGTAATCAGAAGATCTACATGCTGCCTGCTCGATATTCGCAATGTCTTACATACGTGTGCGTGCCTGCCTGCCTGCCTGCCTGCCTGCCTGCCTGCCTGCCTGCCTGCCTGCCTGCGTGCGTGCGTGCGTGCGTGCGTGCGTGCGTGCGTGTGCGTGTGTGCGTGTGCGTGGACGAAGGTGGGAGTAGAGAGGACTCGAAAAGAAGATATATGTACATGTAACGGACAAAAGAAACAAAAAAGGCTAGAGAGGATGTAAACAGAGGCATTGAACCAAACTTATGCTTAACAGGCCCGAAAAGAATCTAGGCAAAAATAAACATGAAGCTCAGAAAAATAGAACTTTCAGTACAGCATTCACTCGACGAGCAGTAGCGTTTTCCTTTGCTGATTGCGGTGTATACAAAATTACGCGTATGTAGGGAGGGGGGGTGGGGGCGTGTGTACATAAGCATAAACGCACGCATTCGGTATTCTGCCTTTTCTTATCACTCTCTAAACCGCCGCTAGAGAAACAAGGTATCATGAAAAAAAAATGATAATAATAAACAAGAAGCCCAGTGCTTTCTTGCTTCGTGCACGGGTTTCCTCTGCAATGCACTCATGGAACGAGGAAAAACGGAACTGCACGCAGCAGCAGTCGCTGTTTACTGTCAGTGCCGAACTGCTGCTGCACGGCAGGGAATGCGCTCGCGTGTAATCGTTCGCCGCCGGCCGGTCGGTGCACCCGCTCGCATAGCGCATTACGCAGCAGAATTTGACACGCCCTTACCTCCTCGTTGTGTATATGCTTGTCGGCCTGTTTTTTTTTTTCTCTCTTTCCCCCTTCGCTCGATTATTGAAAGGCTTCCTCATCGGAGCAGGAGGGAGAAAGAGAGAGAGAGAGATAGAGCAGAAAATGCAGTTTCTCCGTGATTGATGGCCGGAGGTGGTTTGTATTTGTTGGAAGCGGCTGCGTATACAGAGCTCGCACTGCTCTGCAAACGCCCGCCAGCCGTCGGTGAGGCACTGAACCTTTCTGCGGTCCTGTGAAGAGGCGCTACCGTTATGGTGGCTAGAAGCAACCCATACTACCGTTCGGCAGCGCGCCTGGGTGTTCAGGCTGCAAACCACCGATTCAGCCACTTTCTTAAGTCACCCGCGAGCTTTTCTTCTTGCTTGTTTGCTTTTTAAGTCACATTCCTTTAGTCTCTCTCTCTCTCTCTCTCGCGCGCGCGCGCGTGTGTGTGAGGGGGTGTGGGTGGTTGAGGAGAGAGAGAGGATGCAGCGGGAAGCATGAGCTTCAGCAAAGTTAACTCTATTCACCGTAACGTAACGTTCTATGCTATACGCCTCAATGGTTAGCAGGGCGCACGTTTCACCAATGCTCCCGATTCCCACACTCAGTTCGCACACACAGCCGCCAAATGAATGGAATACTGTGTTGGTCGCACTTACTGCTGCGAACAAGCTACGCGAAATTTCAGCATATCCGAGGACTCTGCGCGCCGTAAGCTTTTGACGCCATGCGCCGCCGCGGCAGACGAAGAAGAACAGGATCGGTACACGTATACCAGAGATGTCTCAAGTATGCCAGAGAACCATTCTTTGAAACCAGAGCAGTCTATGGCACAGCCGCGTCCATCGCAGACGTTGCGGTTACTCGCCGTGATAGTCAAGCTAAAGTTGAAATTATGGATTCCCGTGTCAACGAACGAAACGAAATTGGCGTTACTTCATACGCAATCTCACGAAGCACTCGTCTGAAATGACTTTTATCCGCAAATGGCTTTGCGCGTTACGTGTTCTTTAGAAGAGTCGGCTCTGACGGAGAAAGCTCGTTCGACCACACAACGTCGTCATGGCTAGCGAGAAACTGCTTCGTTAATTGCCAGAAGGCACTTGCGCAAGTCGCAAGGTTCGCAGTATCCGAACAAGCATTTCGTTTTCTTTTTAGATATTGTGTTCTTCTTCCTTTTCTTTTCTTTTCTTTTCTTTTCTTTTCTGTTTTCATGTATTGAACAGACTTGGATGTTACAGCTAACGGCATGGTTTTCCGTACGTGCTCTGTGTGAAACAGGGATTGCCGTTATGTAAACTCCGCACCCCTGCGCCTTGTTTCGTTCGCCTGGCGCCGCGGAGAATCGGTTTCCACGGCTTCTTGAGCCACGTGTCTCGAATGGAAGAGCCGACTGCTTTGCTCGAAAAAAGCCAACAACGGCAATAGTGCGGAGAACCTAACGCACACACGACAAGCAAGCGAACAAGAAAGAAATGTAGAAAACGGCTTCTAAGGAAATGGGATGGCTACAAAATTATTTCGAAAGCACCGTCGCGTTTTCTTGGGCGCTTGAATTTCCCCGCGTGCTTGCGGAAGCCATCGGGCAATGCGCGTTTGTGAACGGACGCGTGATTCGAATGGCACGCGCCTTCTTTCCAGCCTCCTTTCCTGGACAACTACTGTTACCGGCGCTACTGGCTCTCCTGTACCGCAAAGCGTGATTGTTGCATTTGCACGAAGAAAAAAAAAAACGCGAGCGAAAGTAATATACCACAACGAGGATATATGCAAGCATGCCCGAAGAGCACCTGTATTCTATGTAGGGGATTCTGCATAGCGTCCGTAAGGTCAGCAGAGCTAGACATATATACAAGAAAATGAACTCCGAATCGGTGTGTTCTGCAGTTTCGTAAAAGAAATGTGTTTGCACAACGAGTCATATAGCGGGTATGAGTATGACTTCGTAGCCCGGAACCATAAAAATGCTGCCTGTTGCGGATATATGGATACGAATGTGGTTGTGTGTATCTTTGCTTGCATAAACCACACTTCGCGATGCGCTTGAGTATTAGATGTCATACTCGGACTTTTTGCATGCTCTCATGTGGCTGTCTTTTTTGGCGAAGATTTGATACACCCTATGTGTGTTTGTGTACATATAGGCGGGAATGTCTTCTCTTTTGATTCGGAAGTTTAAGCTTATTGATTCAGAGGCGGGGGGGGGGGGGCGAGTGTGCTTGATCATTCACCTTGGTAAGCTTTCGCATTATCGCAGGATTCATCGTACTCTGTGGGGCTATGGCGAGTTCCTTATTGCAAGTTGGATGCTATTCGTTAAAGAACTCATTTCCCAGGCCTGCAATTTAACTTCGAGAACGAGCACTAGTTATCTATGTTCATGAAGGTTGCGCTGGATGAACGATGTGCACATCGCCGTTAAGAGAAACAGGGGCCGAGCGGAAAGGTTGCTGCTTTGCAACGAAATCACTACAGCTTTATTCCATTTCTTTTTTTTTTCTTATGCCTTACTTTTCTAAACATCACGATTAGAGTTACACCCAGGATTTGCAATTGTGAATCACAGACCCGTGCGATAAACCCACCCACGCTCTCACAAGAACCTAGTTACGTCCGTACCATCTAACACACGCACACGATCAAAGTCAGTCACTGTCATGCTTAACCATTATGTCTGTGCGCGAGGCAGAACGCAATAGCGTCATTGTAAGGCCGGTTCGAAAAGCGTTAATTCTCAGCAAAGATACTTCGATACGAAGTACGCTTGTCACGCATAAAGCGCTATCAGCCCGTAGAGGTGGGAGTCAACGGGAACACGCGATGCTCCGTACATCCGCGCAGC
>NC_091824.1:79260134-79272634 GCF_038994185.2 Dermacentor albipictus
TGCAGCAATTAATAAAGCAAAATACGTGTACAGAAAGAAATAAAAGTATATGCTGACCATGCTTCCGTATTTACTTTTTTAAAAATGTTATTTTCTTCTTCACGCACCGCTTCACAAAGAATAATCGACCCCAAGTGATCTGATATCGTTGAGGGCGACCGCTTGATCACTTGGTTGCGCCGGCAGTGACTCAAGAAACTGGTGCAGGGACCCTAATGCAACTTCCACAGCTTCAGGTTTCTGTGCGAAATAACGGAGATGTACTTTTGCTGGCTTTGTCCTTCAGGCGTTGGCTGTTGATTTAGCCATTGTCAGTGCGTGTATAGTTACAACTAAGAGTCAGCGCTGTCCCTCTGGCGTAGTTTCACTCTAAAAGACAAGATTAGAGAGTTTTAGAATAGGGGCCCCAAACGTTTTGGGGCTCCAAAGAAATAGCGTCGAAGCCACTGCGCATGCGCAAGACGCAAACTCCGTTTGGGTTTTGCGTTGGGAACGCTATTTCACCGATTTAGCGGGAGCCCAAATAGCGGCCCCAAAAGCTTTACGTCGGCAAACATGGCGGCACCCATCGAAGCGATGGCTCTAACCTAGCACAAAATTCGGTTCGATTCGCGGTAACGCGTGAAGTTCGCAAGCTAGGAGAAGTGACTGCGGTTATCGCTTTCTCTCAACTAGCGTGTGTTATGAAGATTGAGTCATTAGACGCCGCTGATATTGAATTCGATTGTGGATTTTATGGCTCGTAGGCCTAACGCGGCTAAGTTTGGCTGGTGAAGGCTAGTAAAGTTGGTTTGCTCAAAACTAAGCGCAACTAATTGTTTGCTGCTTACAGAATAACCTCTAATCTGTAATTAAACGCGAATACACGCAAGTCAAAATTATTATTCCTATCATAAAATGGTATATTTTATTTAATTATTTCTAATAGCTTTTCATTGACGCCGTATTGGCGCTGTCAGCGCAAGACGCTATCCGCAAACGTAAAACGGTATTCTAAAGCTCTTCACTCTAACGTGCCCCAACGCTAACACCCGCAAAGCTCTTTGGGGCCTCAAACTATTGGGGCCCCTATTCTAAATCTCCCTATTGTCACGAGGAACACGCAGCTGATTCCGTTAAAAAGCTAATTTCGCTGATAAAGTTCTACGTCGCACTGGCGCTAACAATACACGTGTAAATACAGTATAAAAAAAGTCAGGCTTCCTGAGCAGTTACGCCGCTCCCCTATCGACAACTATGTACTCCTTGAGCGAATAAAGATGAAAATGACCATATACTCATGGCCACCGTTGTCCCCTTCGTTGTTCAGGTCATTTCGTAGAAACGCCGTTCAACTGTGCAATGCTGGAAACAGCACTCAGGGTGTTTGGGCAAAATTCATGCACCATTAGTATATCATTCTTCTCTGCGTGTGCTTGCTGTAGCCGTCTCTGTCTTAACTGCATAAATTCGAGTCCAAAGATCCGCTGTTCTCTCGCCGACTGCTCGACAAGTATACGCAGTGAACCACTTTTTTTTCTTCTTCTTCTTCTTGAAGGCGCTCCGTTGCTCGTCCAGCGAGACACACGTCACAGATCACAGATAGCTGGGTGTTATTTGCGATTCACGAACATATGTGAACGACACTCCGCATTGAGCCAGGACATCGATCTTCTGTATCCGCGAGGAATTGTGCAGAAGTGCCGTCTGTTCGCGCGTTTAGCTTCTGCTCGACGCATGTGAGGCGTCCAGCTTCCTTTGTAGTCTGCGTGGTCTCACGACGCTCTTTATTTCGTTCAGAATCACCTATACTGTCCATCGCGATCCGCCCTATCTGCAGGTCCAAGAAAAGGAAGATCGCGCACCCCTGCCTGCACACGATCGTTGTGTCACGGCTCATCTCCCCCTGCCGCGAGTCTCCCTGTTCTCCGCTAGGCGTCGCAACGCTCGACCGAGCACTGGTCGTAAGGACCAGAGCTTGCAGTGCCGCGCAATTCGCCGTCGCCGCAACCAACTTGCGCGTTTCCCATCCTCGCGTTTCCGTTGTTCTTTCTTTTCTCTTCCTTTCTTTCTTTCTTTTCTTCGTGCCCCTGACAGCCTTGTCTCCGAGTCCCATTCGTTTCGTTCCCTTACGTTTCGTTTCCCCCGACCGCGCCGTTGTCTTTGGCGCTCGTCCGAGGGCTGACAACGTGACCTCTTGCGAGTCCATTTCCTCCGCGGTGGCGGATACCGGTCGCCTGTGGCAGCGGCGGCGAAGTGTGCCGGCCGCCGACGTTGGTCCACCGGCGGTGTAATGGATCTCGCGGCCTGCAGATGTCCCCTGCGACCTTTCTTTCCTTTAGCTGCTTCCCTGCAGGGCGCTATACTGCCGACACTTGGACGCTGCCGTCGCTGTGTCCGTCCAGCCCTCTTCCCCCTCACCGGTCATCCCGCACAGCCCCCCCTTCGTGCCCTTTACGTTCGCGGCCCCTCCTTTAACGATAGTCTCTATATACTAGAGACAATATATATGGCGGGTTTCTCGGCGGATTGTGGCCTTGTGTCGAACCCTCGCTGTGCAGCAGCTGTGTTGCAGTAATATGAAGGAAATATCAAGCTCGTCCTTCTTTGTGAGCAGCCGCGATCAAATCCCACCACCTCTCCTACGTAGGTGACGTAGGTATTCAAACTGTCTGCCCACAAGCGCTATCTGTCCCCATCCGTGTGTCCTGTTCCCTTCCCTCAGCGTAGGGTAGCATTCAACCAATTTTCTGGCTTATCCTCCCTATCTGCTCTCTCTTTTTATCTATCTTTCTTTCCCTGCTATATCTAATTATGTTAAAGTTGTATTTTTAAAGCAAATATATAAACTACGTCCCGCTAGCGATATAATTAAGGTCCAGAACCAGAACGGCACACGGCGCATATCGCGTTGCCCAATGCAAACCCTTTCCGGCTCCGCGCATTAAGCGCATACCAAATTACAAGTAAGTGCTCTGAAAACTACAGGAGTTGGGTATACGCCTAAGCATATGATCAAAAGGAGCTACCGTAGATGGAGTTCTTGGTCGTGCTGGATGTGTATTTACCTTTTTTGTTGTGAAAACGCGGGCGCTTTGGCACTTTTCGGTGCCTAAGAGCAGTTGAATACCTCACAAGTGCCTCACGCTAAAAGTTCAAAGATCTTCGTGCTGAAATAACTAGGCAAGATATAGCAACTCCATCCTGCAGTGTTGCTTTCTTCAAATTGATCTATCTAAACATTAGGTATATGAGACGGAATGCCAAGATTAGCGGCAAGGCCTGTGGTGCGCAATTTGTTAATTTAATTCTTTTCTGAGCTATTATACACTTATATATATGTATGTATGTGTATATATATATATATATATATATATATATATATATATATATATATATATATATATATATATATATATATATATATATATATATATATATATATATATATTCCCACAGAGTTCGGTTTGCCAATTTGTATTTTCATGACTTACCCTCATGTCACTCTGCTTCATTTGTGTAATTGATTTTAGTTCATCACTTTATGTAATCATTTTTTCATTCTGTATGGCCTTTGGGTTAATTGTGAAATAAAGAAATAAATATTGAGCCCACTTGAGAACATCGCTGTATTTGTGGGCAGTATGCATTTGCACAACTCTGTCTGTCTGGTACGCATTTGCATAACTGCAGGCCATTATTGACCTGCACTCATTACAACATCAGCTATATAGTTGTGCATATCACACGTGTATTTTTCTAATTGACGCACCTTGTTTGTTTATGTGCAATGTACGCACAGAGCGACCGCCTAGCGTCGATAAACACATTAGGCGCTTCTGGACGATCTGTCATTACGCAGTGTAAAACATATGTTGCTGACAATCGACCTTATTGGTCATAAGACTATGTGCTTAAAACGGTTGTGTTGGTGTAAAACTCAGTCGTCACGGGCCCGCTGTTCTGCGCACTCTCGTGGTACGAAATGAAATCAAGCCAAAGAAACAGGGAGCTCCAAAGCGGTTGGTGTCTTTCACCTGTTTCGGCGTTGTACGCATTGTCGAGATCGGATGCGCACTTTGTTCTCCCTTTCTGTCCTTATAGCCGTACGCTTTCATTGCAAAACGAAGCCTCACGCTGAATCTCTAGACAGCTCGGCGAACTCTCACTGCGGGCTATCTGCTTTAGGCGATACACCTATACGACGGGACCAAAATAAAAACCTAGAAATAGAGGTACGCGTCGGCATGCGGGGGCGTCGACAGCTCGCCCAAAACGAAACCTAAAGGTTCGGGTAGGGGAGTCGAAGAAGTGGAAAAAAAAAAAAGAAGAAGAAGAAGGAGAAGAAGTAAGCGTGCCTGTCGGCTCTCCTGACGTCGCCCTCGCCATCGCTGCGTTCTATTATTCAAGACCGAATTACCTTCGGCAGCTCTCTGCCGCTGCGGATAAAAGAAAACCCCGCCTTCCCTCTTTGGCCGCGGGAAGAGCGCTGTTCCTGAGCGCGCCCGTGCCCGCACCCGTGCACGCCTTGACTTCGATGGACGGTCCATGCGCTTGACACGCCTGATGCTTACGCCCCGTGGTGTCAGCGGCGTCGTAGACCATAACACTGTAAACGCGAGAGGCGCCACCAAGCGTAAAAGCGGCTGCGCGGGTCGCGAATGCAAGCGTCTCGGGTTCCCTCGCATGGCGATTCGATGCAAAGCTCTATGCCGTGTGTCCCAGATAACGTTAGCCAAGCCGCTCAACGAAAATAATTATTTAAAAAAAAACACTGCGCAAGGTACAATTATAAAACCTGTGGTGTTCAGTTGCCGGAGTTCTGAAAACCGAACACCGTATACCTCTTAAAATAGTATCTCGCACCGCGTTTCTTAAATATTTAAATAAGTTGTTTTTTTTTTTCGTTGAACAGATTGGCTAATGTTAGCTAATGTTCGCATATACTGGCGCATGGTGACGCTTTCAGTTGAGTTTGTCGCGGACAGCGGCTCTTATAAGTACGCCACATGCAAGTTTGTTGTAAGCAAAGGACATGCTGGAACCCATGCTGATGTTCTTGGCGTGTTAACTAGGAGCGGCTGTATGCGCTTTCTCTTCAGTTCCTACCTTTTGTGGTTTTATTGACCTAATCGACAAAAAGGATATGTTGGCTCACGAAGGCGCTGTGGGAAGCTCTTTGTTCATCAAGAGTTAGTGCTATGCAAATTTGCTTCTGTATACACACTATTGTACATAACTCTGATATTTTTGAACATATATACATGCATATATACATATATATATATATATATATATATATATATATATATATATATATATATATATATATATATATATATATATATATATATATATATATATATATATATATATATATATATATATATATATATATATATATATATATATATATACCGCATAGACACTCTCAATATCACAGCGCGATTAGCATACCACTTAGCATGCAAAACGCTCAACCACGCTAGAAATAAAACAGGTCTCCGTTTTCTCTTCGTTATTTGCGCGCTCCAAGGGCACCATCATCAGTAAAACCTATTATTCAAGTTGACTGCGTGACGAACTCTTCTCCCGGAGATCTCCAATTGCAAATTTCCGGCATCAGTCGAACTCATTGTATCTGTTCCAGTATATGTCTCAGTCTCATAACTTCATCAAATCCTCTAGCCAACTTCGTGTGTATTTCTCCTCCATGGGCACGTGTTATGTTACTCGGAGAGGCCTCATTGATGACCTCGTTTATTTGCCCGTGCAACTCCATCTCTTTCCTCCTAATCTCCGTCGCCATATCAAGTACCCTCGTTTGGTCTGAGTCACACTGCCGTCTTTTTTATGTCTTCCGCTACGTCCACCATTTTCATTACATCTCGCGTTGCTGGTTCCTGTCAACACTGTGTTATCCTTAATGTTCCAGCCAAATCTCTTTCTCGCGAACAAGGAAAAGGAAGCGTATAAACCTTTTAAGAGTTTGCGCCAAACTTTAGTTTCCGCCATACTCAAGCTTGCGGAGTTACTCGTATACAACGGCGCTAATTGCACCCACGAACTCGACCGCCCATGTCACCCAGTATGAATAGGCGTCTGTCTTGTCCACACAAAAGATGACATTACGGCCACCGCAGCTCTGCGACGTCGCGTTTGTAGCTTGCTTACAGACATTGCACAACATGCTCGGGGCATGTGATACGTTTTAAGTGGAGCTACAGCACAAAGCGGTGAACTTGGATCGCCTCCCAATGCAGTGCGTAAATAACTAAAAGAAAAAAGTATATATATATATATATATATATATATATATATATATATATATATATATAATGTGTGTGTGTGTGTGTGTGTGAGAGAGAGAGAGAGAGAGGGAAGAAGCTATCCAATAGAATGTAAAATTATGCATATTACAAACGTTTGCGTTATAATAGGAGACGCGCAATGCGTTCATTTGCGATTAGCGGATTCGTTGGAAGTTGAGCCGAAGCTGCGTCTCTACCTCCTGCTGTGTGTCAAGTTGCGAAAGCCGAAGCTAACCGAAAAGTGGATTCAAAGTCCGGCGAGGAACGTGAGTCGGGAGTTTGACGAAAATTCTGCCGTTCGACGGTTTTCATGGTGCAAATGGAAACTAGCGAGAAAATGATATCAAAAGAGAAGTGAAGTGCATGTAGGCTTCCGATTCAGGAGCTTCGCGAATACAGAACTTCACATGCGCAGTGGTATTAGTGGTTCACCAACGTCACAAACATCGTCACCACTGCTTATTCGCGCTGTTTCCTGCTGCCTCGAATTTATTTATTTATTTATTTATTTATTTATTTATTTATTTATTTATTTATTTATTTATTTATTTATTTATTTATTTAAGAATACTGCAGAGTCTCTTGACTCCAAGCAGGAGTAGGCACAAATGGGAATACATCAGAAATCCACAACAACAGCAATAAAAACCAAATACAATCAATCAAGACATGAAACACTGCATATAACACACTGCAATAGGCACAAATGGAAATACATCAGAAATTCACGACAACAGCAATAAAACCCAAATGCAATAAATCAGGACATGAAATACTGTATATAACACAATGCAAGTACCCTTTACCCACGTATTTTCAAGTTTGTAAGAAGCGCTTCGACACTTGTACTTTCTACAATATGTATCGGTAATTTATTCCAGGCGCTTATGGTTTTCAGAAAAAACTGAATATTTAAATGTATCGTTTACAGCATTGTATTCCTGTAGCATTTTCCCGTTATAAAAATCCGAGCTTGTGCGCATAGTATGAGGAGTAACGAAATAGTGATTGTTGGTTTGTATTATGTTGTTATACATTAAGCACAAGTATTTTATCTGCATACGCGTCTAGCTTTAAATCGGTACCAAGATAAGCAATCTTGTTATTGTGGTAAGCACCAATCCCTGCCCGAATATTATGTTCTTCCACACGAAATACTACATACAGGTTTCTCGATCACAGTGATTGTAATGACGGGCTCCGATCACGGTTTCCTAAATACCTTCTGTCTCGTTTTCTTATTTTTTTTTCATAAGAGATTATCTAAAGCATCGCCTGAGGTATATGGTGCAGTTCAATGTCTTCAGCTGCATTACTCGAAGAGGCAGATATTACTAGCATGACAAATCACAATGATCAGTTAACTATTTAACAAAGTTTCACTAATTTCTTAGCTCCTCACTTCAGGGTGCATGTTTAAAACGGAGAAGTGAGGCCGGCGTTCCAAAAATGCATTGGCGTTCCAATTCATTCCGTCCCAAAGGCTTTTCGAAAACAAATAAGAGGAACGCCGGTGTATTTCTTGTAACTTATTTCAGGGACGGATATTTCGGATCAGCTGGTGTCATTCTCGAAATATTTATGCGAATATCTAACCTCACCCCGCGGCGTTTCTTCATTTTCGCAATTGCGACATTTTCACTAAAATGAATAACTGAACCATTCATTAGCACAGGTTTGCTGACCTACCACTTGAACATCGCTATCTATCGTGCAAGTAAAGTCTGCCTCTTTAAGTGTTCCAGCCGAAGATGCGGAATCGCGCCATGCGCTGCAGGAGATTCTTAAATCTATTAGTACTGATGAAATACTTTCAAAGCGCTGTCGACATTACACGTTGATTTCTGACCATACCATAGGTAGCTTCAAAGCAATTTGGAGAGAAGAAAATCAAGAGTAATAAGACAAACGTATGAAGCTGGAGTTTACACTTATCCACGCTTCCCTCTTTGTCTTCTTTTTGGCACCAATTGTTTCGTTGCTAGCTGCTTCGAATGCTCTTGATCGCTCCACGCGTTTCATCGGACGGTGAGCGATGTCATCACGCATACCCTCGGGTCCCAAGTGAGTTTCTGTAGGTCGAGAGTGCGCGCAGTAGGACGCGCAAAACTGTCACAAATGGCTCGCCGCTCGCCGATTGTCCGTCGCTGCCAGATTCAGGCAGCCAGCGTGACGCCATCATCATCACCTCTGTGTCCCCCTCCCCCTCTTTCTTCCTGCACTTCCCTTCCCCCCATGCGTCACTGCGCAAAACCAAACCGAGCAACGAAGTCTGGCCCTGAGACGAGCCGATTCGAGGAGAAAGGGGAAGAAACTGTGGCTCGGCTCGGACGCATTGTGCGGCTGCGAGTGATCTATGCCACGGAGCCTTCGTTCGGTTCCTGCCAAAGTTCTTAGCTCCGAAGGCGCCGCTCACGACACCGGGTGGACCGGACAGTCAGACAATGGCAACCACGCGGAACCGTTGCGTTTTGAGGCCTGAGCATTTCGTGAAATATACGCCGCGTCCCTTTGTGTGTGTGCGCGCGTGTCACGTGGTTGCTCCTTCGGTTCCTTATAGCGCCGTAAGCAGATGGGCGGTTCTTGCGGGACCATTACTTTTAAACTGCCCGTGCTGTTACGCCCCGAGTTGAATGGATGATCGAGACAGTGTGTGGAGGCGGGTTTTCTCTCGAACGAGACAACACTGGAAAACTTTCGTGCCGGTCCACATCCTTCTTTCCTGTCCGCGGATAATTGCCCATATAATGGCGAGAATAGTTACGACACTTTCCTTCCTTTTCTTTTTCTTTCTTCTGCTTCTTCTTCTTCTTTTTTTTTTTTTTACTGGAAACCTAAAGTATCTCCGATGCGATCAGCGTTATTTCTGCACGCCTGCATTAGCAGCTGTACATGTTGCCGCGCGGCCTAAATTATAAGGGTTGCGTGCAAATTTTGCATCCATTTCTTTGTTTTCACATGACTCCACTTCTGCGCTATGTGCAAGCCCGCTGTTGTTGTTGTTGTTGTAGCCTGTGATGCGTGTGGCTCCTACCCACGATGCGGGATTGGCCAAGAAATGGGTGGCTTATTCGAAATTATTGTGGAGCATAAATTTCCTAATAGCTACTGAAATAGCATTGAATAGCGCAGAGTTACCTGTTAAATAAAATCATCAAGGTCATATGGAATGAGTAATAATTAATTTAAAAGTAAAACCAAAAAGAAAGGAATTTAGCAGGGCATTCGTTTAGATTCCGTAAGAAATGTTCGGACAGCGAAGCATGCATCCCTGTGGTTGAATCCCAAAGTGGACGCTCCGAACGAAAGAATTGTAGGTTCTGTCAAGTCCAGGCCAAGTCTTCGAAACGGTATTTCCAAACACTTTTTTCTAAGCACAGTAAAGCGGCGACAAGATAGAAGAAAGTGGTGTATCGTCTCTTCCTCATTACAAAAAGAGCAGAGGGGGGAGGGAAGCCCGCTGTCCTCGATTAACTTTGACCTCCTTCACGCGTCGATGGGTGCCGTGGCCAGGTTGCGATTGTTGGTGAGCTTTTATTTACATATTTCAAAAGGTCACTTACGTGACATTTTCGACTTTTCATTTTTTTTTCGTAATGAATGTCTTCAGGCTCGAAATTCTAGAAGAAAAAATTCCTGACGAGCCTCCGATCAGCCTAAATAATTTACTTATTCAATTTGTACGGATCAGTTTCGGTTTCGTTTCACGGGAGATGTGTAGATGCGTCGTGATGTCATGTCACAGAAGGTAGTCACATGGTAGCAGGGCTTGGCGACTTTTTGACACCCCTTCCGATTCGCTCGGCGGTCTGTCATGACCCTACACAGGGCCTCGCGATGGTCAGCAGGCTACAGCATAGCAGACGACCGAGCGAGTCGGAGCAAGTAGCCAAAGATCAGAACACTTAGTTCATACCCGCAAATACTTCGTAATTACGCGTGTTGCTTGTGCAGGCACGGTAGAGCCAGCAAATTGACAATCAAGCCTCCCCCTAATATGACGAAGGGTACTCGTCGGCACCAAAATACTTTTTAAGTCCAGCTAAAAGAAAAAGAAAGAACGAAAAAGAAAAAGAAACACCCCGCGATATGACTCTAAGGCACGTCGTGATGAGCACTCCGGATTCATTTTGACCACCTGAGGTTTCTTAACGTACACCCAATACACGGTATATGGGCGTTTTTTCTTGAATTTCGCCACCGTTGAAATGGAACCACCGCGGCCGGGATTCAATAGCACGGCGTCGGGCTAAATAGCGCAACAGCAAAGCCACTACGCCACCACAGCGAGTGTGAGTCCAGCTCCCGGCCACAGTTGCACTTAAATGCAAGTACAAGCGCTCTCTAAGGACAAGTAGAATAATACCCGTCGTCGCATCGACTCCCTGCGACCTCAACCTCGACAGTTCCCTGGTCGCCGCAGTATTTTTCATCCGGTGGATTTGTCTCGACCGAGAATGTAGTAAGCCGACGAGCCGGTTTGTGTATTCGGCGGTTCTCATATAAAACTATCGCTGCCTAGGACACAGCCATAGTGTGCGGGCAAGGGGTTCGCTTTCCTATTTCCGGTCACTGGCGCCAGGCACCTGCATCGCCACGCCGAGGTCTATACGTCGCGTCTTTTCCTGTGAGAGAAAAATGTGGTCTCCTCTGTTTATGCGTGTACGTTGTCGTCAGCAGCTCGTTTGCCTGTGTCCCCGTTAGGCGCAGTCTCCGCGCAATACTCCGTCGTCTTTCCTTGCATTTCCTTCTTCTTCTTCTTCTTCTTCTTCTTCTTCTTCTTCTTCTTCTTCTTCTTCTTCTTCTTCTTCTTCTTCTTCTTCTTCTTCTTCTTCTATTTATTTTCACACAGCTTCGCGCGTTTTCTCGCCAAGCGGCGGTAAATACTGCGGTCAGACGGCCAGAGCGTTTGTCCGTCGCAGCAAAGGCCGGGCTGTGTGTCCGGCTGTGCACAGAGGCGCATATTTCACAGGACCGCCCGGCACTATCTTATACGCGCCAGGCGCCGCGAATGAACACGATGCTGGTCGAACGGCGACGGAATGTTCCGTAGAACGCTCTGCGGGTCACGTGACGAATATATGGTTGTGTTCCAATAGACTCGCCGTAGACGGCTAGATAGACAGCTAAGCGGGCAGCGACCATCTCAAGTCTCGTTTCAGTTCTGGCGAAAACTGCAAAAGAAAGAAAGAAAGAAAGAAAGAAAGAAAGAAAGAAAGAAAGAAAGAAAGAAAGAAAGCTTCGTGAAGACAGCGTCGAAGTTAGAAACGGTGGAGGCTTGCATATTGCGTCTTATTTGTGATGCAAACAAGATGGCAGCCGAGAAGAATGCTTGGAAACTCTATGGAATAATGTTTCCTGCACAAAAGAAAATGTAGTCATGCTTTTTTATACGTTTTATATAAGCAACATTGTGTTTTTAATAGGCTCGCACACGAAGAGATCTAAAATGCAGCATTAATATGGGCTTTTCATAGCTTTTTTTTTCCTTCTTTTTGTCGACGCAAGGGGGCATAACGTCGCAGAGACGTCTTTAAAATGCGTTTCATTACTTGCACTCGGAGCTGTCTTCTTAGCAGTCAAATAAGAATAAAGGGAACTGCAAGAACCACATAGGGAATATTCGGTGTGTCAACCTGCACGGGTCAAGGAAAAAAAGGCAGGATTAAATGGAGAGCACCGCCCCTATGGGGAATCAAAACATACGTGCTATAACATAAATACGCTGACGCGTTTTTTAGACGCTCGAACGGGCTAGCTGGCTGTTTGAAAGAGGCGCTTCCTCTTCTGTGCTCACATTTGGTAAGGTTACTGTGTTGATGCCCTGTTTCCAAGAATAAAGAATACAGTCCCGGTTAAGGCATGTTCGAACGCGATGGTTGACTAAATGAGAAATCAAGCCTCCCAAGTTTGTCAGCAGCTATGCGTGATCAAAATTTAAGTGTCGTACGAAACGAAGCTCACTTGCCAAGCGTTCCTTAAAAGGACTTTGAAAGAGACGGTGTAGAAAGGGAATCCCGGCCACGGCGGCCGCATTTCGATGGCGGCGAAATCCGAAAACACCCGTGTGCTTAGATTTACGTGCACGTTAAAGAACCCCAGGTGGTCGAAATTTCCGGAGTCCTCCACTACGGCGTGCCTCATAATCAGAAAGTGGTTTTGGCACGTGAAACCTTACGATTAAATTTTTTTTTTAATTTTATGTAGAAA
>NC_091824.1:79275134-79297634 GCF_038994185.2 Dermacentor albipictus
TTGCTGATATGCACTCCCTACGAAGCCAAACCACAAGAGGTGTCTCTTCCCCCCCCCCCCCCCAATTTTCGAGGTCCTGCCGAGGTCCGGTTCTTACGTGAGTACCGCGTACTCCCGCCGCTGTCACGCAAAATTTTAATCCCTCATTATTCCAGCAAAGCAAAGTAAAGATAAGATTATTCAGTATTCTTCGCCTGTCTGGCTTTTTTTTTTGACGTCGCTGAACTCAAGCAGCTCAATGCACGCGTTTCCGAAAGTGTCCTGTGTTGAAGCCTCTTGTCCGATAAATTTTTGCGGGTCGTAAGTTGGTGTTACGAATCTTGCACTATAGCGGGCTATACGCGAGTAAATACGGTAGAAAAAGGCTGCTAGCTTGTAAAGCGTAGGTGTCTTAGAGTTGTAACGATGGTGGTAGAGCTGCCTCACAAGAGGCGTAATAACGAGTTTCTTCAGTTGCATCAACGTACAAGGACCGTAAAGCATTCGTCGTATACTCAAAAGAAAAAAAAAAACATACAGTGAATCGTTCAAGGGCCCTAATGTGCAAGCACCCTTGACCGGGAAAATTCACACATCTTCAGCAACTGTGAAACCATATTGCACTGTCACCGCACTCAAACATAGAGTACATAAATATAAAAAATGTGTGTGTACGATGATCTTCACAACCAGCACTGCCTTGGGTGTTGTCACACTTGAAATGTGAGTTCGGGCGCAGCAAGATTAAGTGGAAAGAAAAAAGGAGAGGAAGATCGCCATCTTGCAGACTTTCTGTCCCTTCTTCTTTCCACTTAGCTTTTCTGCTCCAGAACCCACATTTCAGGCATGAACCAACCAGCCCAATATCGCATTGCGCCGTTTTCATACGTGTAACAAGTATTGCATTTCAATCAGAAAGTTCGATTATCTTTACTACCTGCTATCTATTCAAAAGACACTAATGAACGCATTGTTGAATAAATAATTAAGAATAATGGTGTAATTAGGCGGAGTGCGAAAACTTATCTGAATACCATCAAGCGACGGCAAACAACATAACCTTGGTTCTATCCATCTGTGTGCAATTTGCATATTTTTAAATCTTCGTACATGATAGTTGGGACACCCTGTATACATTTTCCCTTCGCGAGCTTCCTCACATCTCCGGTTTCACCCGCCAGTCTTTATCAATCTTGTCGCGACCCTCTTATCTCGTTATGACATCTAGCGCCGCCCTCTGCGGACAGAATTGCGCCGGCTGGACTCGAGACCACTTTCAGAAGCCAATATTCCTGGACCGTGGCTGTCCACTTCGCTGGCGCAGAAAGCAACGAAGGCGTTGCTACAGTACTTAAAGTCAAAAAGTCTGTGCGAACGTTCGTAGACTTGGTCTGCGCTTTCGTGAGTGCGCGCGCGACTGGTGGCTTCTCTCTTGCCTTTCTCCCTCTTTTCACCTTTATACCCATCTCGCCTAGGCAGGGTAGCAAACCGGACGTGTGTCTGGTTAATCTCCCTGCCTTCCCGTGCCTCTCTCTCTCTCTCTCTCTCTCTCTCTCTCTCTATTTCGCGACCTTCTGCATCCAGCGTCCAGCTCACCGTCCACTCAACGGCCGACCGCCTGCCCACGAACCGGCCGTCGAAAACTTGGCAGCGGTGGTTTTAGCCGAAGAGGAGGTATAGCTGATCGAGTGTGGGTGGGAAGAGCTGCTTGGCACAGGCTACACATGGCGCGCGACGCCGTCGCCTTTGTACAACCCCGTCCAAGCCTGCGGCATCCACGAGCTCGTGCCAAGTGGCGATGGCAGAGCAGGAGGGAAGAAGGCTTGGCCGTCGACGACGCGCCTTCCCCGAAGCCGCCCGCATCGCTGCGGAAAGTGCTCGCGCGTCCGCCGCTGCGACGCGGGCGACGCGCCGATGATGACTCGCTCGCTTCGTCGCCGCTCGGGCTCGCTCTCATTTGGCTCGACGCGTAGGCCGCGCCCACTTCCTCAATTGAACCGTGCGTGCGCAGCTCGTCCTCTGCGCTAAACGATGAATGTGTACCTACACTGCCGTGACACCAGAGAGTTCCCGGGGTGTGAAGGGGTCGTGTGCTGGAGCTTGTATGACCGTGTGTGTCTCTAACCCTTAGAGAAGCTGAATGGCGCTCGCCTTCGTTTGTTTGTTTGTTCGTTTGTTTCTTTGTTTGTTTCTGTGCGTGCATTTTCGTTTGTGTTCGGTTTCTTTCTCATGACGTGTCCATTTCCTACTGCTGTACTATACGCAACTGAGTGTTCGTGACTCTTCTCTATTTCTCTCCTCTTTTCACTGTGGTCGCTCGGGAGACGGATTTAGAAGCCGCTAGAACTAAGCATTTTACCCGCAGGTAAATTTACCAGCGGTTAGAAAACAACGCGAAAATGGTGGTTAAGTCACCGCGCATTTATTCGTCGAGTGAAGAACAGTGCGGTTCTGCGCAAACTTCGCTTCTTTCTCACTATACACAACTTACTCTGCGGTGCATTCAACTCGCACGATGCGTTTCAACCGCGTGTAAGTTTATCCACATGGCAAAGATGCTTCGTTTGAGCGACTCAGTTGTCCGCCAAGAGTTTAAACAGTTGCCACGCTCGCGTCTCTTCTATTTATGTTTACTTCTTTATCGTGTTTATTTTTCGTTTATATAAATAAAACGAACAGTAATACTACTAGTAAAGCGTTCGGCACTGGGAGATGTTAGCAGCAACACCTCTTATCTACTATCCGTCGGCCGTCAGGCGATCAACAGCTTACGATGGGGATTGCCGACTATATTAGGTTGCGCTGACAGGGGCCATATCGCCGAACGTTCGTCACGGCGCCGCAGGTGCCGAAGGCGCACCTACGAATGTGCGTTGTTGCCGTCAGTTACGGATCGCAACTGCCAAGCCCTAAAAATGAGGTCTACAACTTCTAAGCTCTGAGAAGAACTGCTAACAACTGCGAACTGCAACCGCTAAACACTTAAAGAAGACTTTTTGTACTTCTGTCTTCCACCGCTATTCGCGCCTGAACTCATACTGCTGGTCGTTGTATATAGGGAAGCGAATTATAGGCCGTACACACAAAAAAAATATATTAGCGTGCATTAGCATAACGTTACCGCTTACCGTTATCGTTGCCGCCCAGACCACGTCAGAGCTTTGCGGACGATATATTAATACGCTCAGCTTCTGCCACGTGCATACGCACCGCGAATAAGCTGTTGCGCGAGTAAATGTGGTAATTAAGCAACAGCATTTCGTAAGCAGCGACGCCTTGCTAAAACCGTATTATAGGAGCCATGGCGGTGCAAGCACCTTAGAAATCGAAGTGGGAATCTCTCGCTTTTGCTAATACTCGCCTGCAGACTTTGAAACTTCAACTGGGAGATGAGAACGAGAGTGACGTAAATAATGCTATATAACCATGAACTGCGTTCACTTAGTTATCCCGTGTTATAGGGAAGCGTTAACAGATGGATATAAAGATGAGATGCAGTGGGGAAGCACAGTCCCCTGTGCGAACGCCAGAAGGCGTTCGCACAGGCTGGTAGTCCCCGCACAAGTGTGTTCGGTGTTTTGTGGGCAAATGACGAGAATTATTTATTTATTTATTTATTTATTTATTTATTTATTTATTTATTTATTTATTTATTTATTTATTTATTTATTTATTTATTTATTTATTATGAACTTGGAATGTAGGTAACAACTACGGTATGTCACCGGCTTCGGCACATTGTTAAATTTTGAAATGAGTGATGGATGATGATAGGTGAAGTTAAACATTGCAGTTTGTCCAGCAGTTCGCAAATTAACGCGGGACAGTAACGTGAAAGAAAAGGAAAATAAAAGGGAAAAAGGCGCAAGAATAATATCTATCATCTCTCTATGTCTGGCGTACAGACTGCAGGAAACAGTCTTGTGTTCACAGGCATGTCAGAACCTTTTTCGCGGGTAGTCGCTTTAATCACGAGCAGAAAGAGAAATAAATCTGCTGATCCCACGCGCAGTAAAAATCGATGTAAGCGAAGCTTTGTATGCTGTTTGCTTTGATAACGATAATTAGCGGTGGGCGGCGAATCTGCAACTTCTTCATCGTTTAGTCGAATACGAGAGTGGCGAGTTGGTCTTAAACGTTACCGTGCTCGAATCATTGCTGCTTGTCTGCGTAGTCCACAGGACATACAGGGAGACGTGTTTGCTTGAGTCCTTGTTGTGCGTCATTGTTCAGAATCTCTGAGAGGGTTTAGCATTATCATTGCCTCGCATGACACGTCGCATCGTGGAACAAGTGTTAAACTTTAATTGCAACATGGGGCTGTACGTAATTCAATTATTTGTTATAATTGTACGTATGCATTGCATACATACATTCGCGGTCTGCACCACATTTCGTTGCGTAGCGAAGGCGCTCCAGTTACACGCAACGTTCCTTTCGGGCCTGGGTGTCATCGACGCTGAGTGCACGCTTTGGAGCCATTTTGCTGGCGCGTGTTTACGTGCTCCTTCTGCATACGTGGCCAGCACGCTGTTCAGACGCCAGCTCAAAGCGCTTTCTTCAGGCTATGGACAATTGCAATGTTTACACTATCACAACGCAGCACGCGACCTCCACAGCCCAGCACCTGCATTTCTGTCGCATAGGAAAGCAAGCAAAGCACGTGCCGTACGCACAAAAAACGCTGCTGGGGCGGCGACGGCCGGGATGGATGGATGGATGTTATGAGCATCCCCTTTGGAAAGGGGTGGTGGCTTGCGCCACTAAGCTCTTGCTATTATACTGCCTAATGTCCTACCTAGGTTAAGAAAGAAAAAAGAAAGAACAAATGAAGCACTATGAACTCCCAAAACCAAATTTTCTGACACCCTATTGCGAACTTTGCTTTTGTAGGTCTCCGTTTTTTGTCGTTTCCCTACTTTTCTTCCACCAATCTTCCAATCATATCTTACTCGCAAGAGGCGTAAGAGGCGTAAGGTACGGGATGCGCGGAGGCGAGCGCCATCTGGTGGTGTTGCAAGAAACCCAGCGTCGCGCGCGAGCAAGACCACAGCAGCAGCGCCCGGAAAGTTTCGAGAAGAGGCAAAGAAAACTTCGCTTTAAAAATAACTTTGGATCGATGAGCGATGAGAGACGTCTGTGTTCTGAAAGAATGGCGACCGGTCCTCCCGATGCGTTCCAGAGGGATCGAATAAGTCAAATAAAGGACGGTAGCCCAATAGGCGATCGATATTGGAATCCTTACATCTTGTATGAATTGCAGCGGCGTACTCACAGTGATGCCCGTGCGTGCTCATAGGAAGGTCGCCCACATTTTTCTTCTACGCTTACTACACTTCCTTGCATTTTTCTACACTTTGCTCTCCTTATCTTTGCGTGCGTTCGAAACACGATAAGTTACGAATCTCAGTGCTGCACGTAATCATGATGCCTCAAAGTGCCGCGGAACTAATGCCCCCACCGGGAGTGGCCGTCCTCCAGCGCTTCCCTGAGGAGTCGGGATAGCGTTACCGGTTATCGCATGAAATCATGCGTGCCGCCTAATTAACGATGTTTCTGCTTGCCTTATTTGAGTCACGCGCCGTGTCGGAAGAGATTCGGCCTGTTCCCGTGGCCACTGCGGGTACTACTTCACGGTGTGAGAAAGTATACATGTGTGACACCCGTCGGGGTGACATTTTCGGCTAAGAATAAGGATGCCTGTCCCACTATTGCCCCCGGCGGCCGCCCCGCATTGCTGAGGAGGCCGAATGAAAAAAAAAAAAAACGCTCGTGTATAGCACGTTCTGGTTGCACGTGGAAAACTCCGGGTGGTCAAACTTTGTTCGAGACCATTCTTCGCGGCGCCCCTCGTTTAGTCCTATAGCCCACAGTGCGGCCTCGCGGGACGCTGCACTTTCTAATTTTTTAAAATTCAATTAACAGATACCAAGTAGATGTTTATTATCGGGTAAGCATATCGCCGGGAAATTTCTAACAGACTATATATTTCGCCGCACATGTATCGTCACCACTCTCGTGTTTCTAATTTATCAGTCGATATGTTTGTGGTTAAAAAATATTTCTCGATGCACTAGCTCTAAGAGAGTGTAGTTGTCTTTAACCTCACATTCGAAATCAGGATTCAAACTTCCTCGTGCATTAGTGAATGCCGCCAACTAATTGGTCAAAACCGAATCGTCCCGCCGAACGGCGTCATTGTACGCTTACCTATTGTCGAAATGCTATGATCGACATTTTTACGAGGATTGTAAGCATCCGTGGACTCTCGCCTTTCGAACACGTTTGGAAGTAATCTGTGTGTCGTCCATGAATATGAGGCTGAGTGCAACTAATTTTCCTGCATGTACTGTTCTTGTCCTTACAGTTTGCCAGTGTTCACCAGATAACACTATACTGTTCCGTTCGTTCCTTCTGCTTTGTTCATATCCAGTGTGCTGCATTGCAAGCACGATACATTGTAATCATTGTATATATACAGCTGTATAGACACATACCATTGTTGTAAGTGTACATAAGGGTGAAAAATGTTCTTTTTCGTTTAATTTTGCGCTCGAAGAAGTATTCCTCGTCGGCAAAGCAGTACTTAATTATCCTGCATGGGGTTTATTACTAATAATAACCTGACATCTTAACTGCTACTTAATATGTTCACATATTCGA
This sequence comes from Dermacentor albipictus, assembly GCF_038994185.2. Classification (NCBI taxonomy): domain Eukaryota; kingdom Metazoa; phylum Arthropoda; class Arachnida; order Ixodida; family Ixodidae; genus Dermacentor; species Dermacentor albipictus. The sequence continues at coordinate 79,281,777 of NC_091824.1, forward strand.
ACCGCCATTAGCTTCTCAGGGCGGGACACCAGCGCTTCCTCGGACGGGTGATTTTATTGGCTCGACCAAGCACAATTCTTCGAGCATATATATATATATATATATATATATATATATATATATATATATATATATATATATGTGGGTGTATATATGCGCCATCCGCGCCGTGAGGGTTCAGGTGGTTTTACTTTTGCCTTTACAATCACCTGAATGCCAAGGATGGGCCGCTTTTTGGAAGAGGTTCATAAATATACGATTTAGTATCTGGCTCATGTGGTCTGGAAACGTATATCTTGCTTGAAAAAAACGAAAACAACAGAGCTGTAGATCAAACGCACATCTTACTATATATAAAGGGAAGCTTTAGTTAAGCGGCAAATTAAATGCAATACAACGAATGGCGATACGTACAGCTGTGTTTACGTGCATTCTATGCAACGTGTAATCTCATGCAATGCTCATGTTTATCAACTGAAAGGATTCCAAATCTAATCTAACGCAATTTCTATAAGCATTATTATGCACTATACGCCGTTCGCAAGATAGTTCCAAAATGCAAGCGGCCATACCAGGTGGTGTGAGAGATGCATGGTGTCAGAGATCCGCGCAGCGACGTCAGGAGAACGAAGGCAACTTGTCGACGGTGCTTGTCGAGGCAAGAATCTTGATGACAGGTGTGTGGATGGTCAGAAGAACGACACACAGTTAACAACATTTTAAAGATTTTATACCTCGTGTGTCATACTGGCGCATACCCATTCTCGAGGCAAAGAAAGCTTCGCATCAGAAAGAAAAAAATACAGCCATTAACGCTTTGCTAATTAGTATTCAAGTTGCACGGGGCACGTTGTCGTTTCGCGGTGGACTTGTTCCGGCTACTGCGCTGCGTCATCGCGCTTTGTGCGTTGTCCATGCGTACGACGTCCTAATTGTCTTCGAAGCAGTGTTCCTATTCAGGTCCGTTGCAGGAACCTTTAACAAAAGATCCTGCATGATTGATCGTCCATACTTTGCTATGACCTGCGTTGCTTTCATTTAAAATGAACTGAGTGAACTATGCAAAGGACATTTTGCATGGAAGAGTGATCTCCTTCTTGCGACTACACCCCCCCCCCCCCATAGTTCCACATTATTTTGCAGCTGAAGAAAGCCGCCAGGTGTGAGTCAAATTTGGCAATGATGTTTAATCTTTTTAAATTGTGTCATCCTTCCTTGTGCGTTTTATTTATTTAACTGTTTAAATTAGTTGCTGTAGAGAGCCTTACGCAGAAAAGTATGTCGCATATAACTTAATTGTTTCTTTTATCACAAATAGAAAAGAGAAGATAAAGAAATTACGGGAAGGAGGAAGAAAAAAACAAACCGCCGTCCCACCGCACAACTCAGTAAAGAACTGGAACCGGTCCCTTCTATGGCGCAGACAATGGGTGCACCCGGTCAAATTTTTGACGTTTGATGGAGAAGTACCCCATTCATATACGTATAGTTCAAGACTATATAAAGTATTAAAACAATTAGATCCAATGTGAAAACAGACGCACTACTAATCAGTTAAAACACTGTCCATATAGCCAAAGAATAACATTAATACCAGCCGGCTGCATCGACATACAGTACCAACTATCAATAGAACTTATTTACAGGCGTTTTCACTCAATAAATGTATTAAGAGGACCTTAGCCCTTTCGGTACAGCTTACTCGTCATACACAGTCCGAGTATATTGCTTGTAGTCCAAAAGCGCTCGTGCAATCTTCTCGGCTTGGTCGTTAATGTCCTTCCTCGATGTTGCAGAGTACTTTAGACACCGCAGACCTGTCTTATAGCGACACCTTCTCAATGTGTTGTCTACGACAGATACAGACATACGCAAAAGAACATGGTCGTGCTATTGCCTCTTCCTTATTTGTTCTGCATCGTTCATCACATTTACTAAGCTTCTCCGATCGTGCGTTCAGTGCTGTCGAGTTATTTCTGATATTGCAACAACAACACAAGATCATTACCCGTCAATGTTTCCATATATCGTCTGCCCACGTAAACCTATACCCGCCTGATGTGATAGGGTGGCAATGTTTCTGTACAAGACTCCACTCGTGATGCCATGTCCCATTGCTTCAAGCGTAGCCCCGTCTTTCGCGGCGTTTTTTTTTTTCCGTCAACGAAATTCATTGTTATCATTTGTCGATGATTATATAGGCTTGCCGAAGGCGCAGCATGCGACGCATATTAGCGCCTATGACGTGCGATAGATGAGAGCAACTGTTTTATTTGCGTCTTTGTTGTTGGTATTGAACGCCGGGTCTTATTTGTACAGCAATAACCTCCACACTCGCCCTTCCCTCGTCCCAGCTATAGAGAAATGACATATTATGCTCAAATTTTATGCCACTTGCGTCGCATGAGCTTCGGTGTCACAGGATGTCGTAAGGACCAATACAGAAATCGCTCGACACAAGTTTTTCGAATATTCTACGGGGAGAAAAGAAGGTAGCGTAGCCTGCGAGAAGTGGCAGCCTTGTACTGCAACTTGGCCTCTGCAGCAGTTCAATTAAAATTAATTTTGGAGGTTTCAAATGCCCAAAATTCCGATCTGATTATAAGGCACGCCGTATAAGGGCGAATCTGGACTAATTTCGAACAACAATGTTTGTTTGTTTTTTTCACCACGCACCTAAATGCTCGGTACACGAGCGTTTTGCATTCTGCCCTCCCGTATAGGAATGCGGCACTCGCTGTCGGGATCGAACCCGCCTCCTCGAGTGCAGCAGCCCAACGCCATAGCCACGGAGACACTTCGGCGGGTTCGCTACACATTGCCGCAACCAGCCATGATCGCTGGATACATGACAACAGACATAACAAGGCACTGCTTAAATTCATACACAACACAGGCCCCACGTATAATTCATATACGAAACATTACGCCTTAAGGCAGGTCTCCACCGCAATTAAAAGAACTGTGACCCCTTTTTAATAGCACCATAAACGTCCTCATCTGCGAAACGTTCTTGGTAGAAGTAATATAGTCATAATTGCCCGAGTGTTCCTACGGCATTCAAAGGGACACTGAAAATTAACATTAAGGGACTTTTAGAAATGGCATGCTCAAGCGACTTTAAGTACGCAAAAAAGCCACGCCCTCTTTTGCGTTTTCTTACACTCTTTCTTGCTTTGTTTTGTAAGCATGCACGGCCGATAGCGCATACCCTAACTAGGGCTCGCCTATACTTCAAAAATACTTCCTCTATTGTGCAGGTCACGAAACCAGTGTCTGATGTGTAAAGCTACACACGCACCAGCTTATTATACGGAAGTGGGGTTGCTAATAAGGCTAAATTTTGTGATAAGAAAACTCCCTCCCTGTGCAGTCACGGGTATTTAACCTCGCTGATAGCCAAATGAGGCGTGCACAGTCGTTTTAACGAGCGGAAGGTTGAGCGAACTTTATCTGCGATGGAGCACAGACTCATTGGCTATAGTGCGTAAGTAATCTAACGCGCTCTAATTAAAGAGATTCTTTAACCGTCGTGTTATCGTAAGATCAACACAACTTGTGGAACTTGCATGCAGTTGCAGCCAAAATGAACATCTGTGAGCTTCATAGTCAGGATTGTCAAGTTTATTATTATTATTATTATTGTTGTTGTTGTTGTTGTTGTTGTTGTTGTTGTTGTTGTTGTTGTTGTTGTTGTTGTTGTTGTTGTTGTTGTTGTTGTTGTTGTTGTTGTTCGTATCTTGGCTCACAGTGCATTCCATGTACTTTGAGCAAGAATAAAAACAAACCAGAATGACAACAAACCTCAGAAACATGATGCCGTTTCGAGCTGCATTCCTCTATGAAATGGAACTCGCCTTGTTCTGCGAACAAAATTTTAGAAATGCTGTTTTACGTTATATTTGTTTCACTTGCGCGTTGAAACATGCAACAAAAGAACGCCGTGAATCGAGAATTACTAGTCGTAGCTGGAATACCACAAGCGCCACCACTGCGGGACAGTCAATGCATTCTCAGAGAGAGAGGGCATAGGAAAGACAGAGAGGTTAGCCAGCCACCATCGCCGGTTGGCTACCCTGTACCGGGGGAGGATCAAAAGGATGTCATAGGTGAGAGAGAGAGAAAGAATTTAAAAAAGAACACCCCCCCCCCCCTACACACACACATATACAGACAATACAGAACTGTTTCTGTGGGCACTGTCACGCAGTCTGCATAGGCGTTCCTAGTGTTACGCACAATCACCGTCCCATCCCACGAGATCCCCAGCATAGCAACAATCCTGCCGCGACCGCACTCATTTCTTGCATGTGAATTTCCTAATGTTGTCATGCTCCATCTAACTCTCTGACGACCCGAACGACGCGTTTCCTTCCATTGACACCGCGGTTCTTGTCATTTTGGCACGACGCAACGTACGCGTGATGGATAGCCTTTCGTTATCACGTTATAAATTTGCAGCGAGACACAGTCTCGCTGCAAATTACATATATTACAGTGACGTAGCTCAGAGACATGCTGTTCTCGTCTCTTCGGACTCGCATTAACACGCGGACGCGCGAGGGGAATGCGTCGCGCGCATATATGTCACAACCGCGCGACAGATGATTCAAGGTTGCATGCGCTGTGCGCCCGCTCGCAGGAGTCAACGTCCCTGGGCTTCAGGGGCGGTGCGCGGTGTGTACGTCCTTTGTGCTGACGTATGCGCCAGTGGTCGGGAGGGACGTGGGAGAAAAAATGAAAGAAAAAAAAACGGAAGCACCTGCACGCGCGGGCTTCGCTCTCGCGCTGTAGCTTCCGAGAGCGGCGTGCGATGACGCGGGCGATGATTCGTCATCCGTGTTGCTGATTACCTCGAAACAGACGCCGCTGTCTGCCCCTTTTCTGTTCCTGCATTTATTCACGGCGCGCGCGAGCTTCCCGTTCCTGTCGGCATCGCAGCTGCGTCCATCAATGCTTGTGTATATTCGCTCGCCTGCTGCGCATGGTGTCTGTGCGGACTTGCCTCGCATCTCTCTCTGTTTGCGCGCGCGCGCGCGCACATGTGTGTGTGTGTGTGTGTGTGTGTGTGTGTGTGTGTGTGTGTGTGTGTGCGTGTGTGTGTGCGTGTGTGTGTGCGTGTGTGTGTGCGTGTGTGTGTGCGTGTGCGTGTGTGTGTGTGTGTGCGTGTGTGTGTGCGTGTGTGTGTGTGTGTGTGTGTGTGCGTGTGTGTGTGCGTGTGTGTGTGCGTGTGTGGGCGTGTGTGTGTGCGTGTGTGGGCGTGTGTGTGTGCGTGTGTGGGCGTGTGTGTGTGTGCGTGTGTGTGTGTGCGTGTGTGTGTGCGTGTGTGTGTGTGTGTGTGTGTGTGTGTGTGTGTGTGTGTGTGTGTGTGTGTGTGTGTGTGTGTGTGTGTGTGTGTGTGGATACCAAAACATACTTTATATTCAATTATAATATCGCGCGCGCGATTGTGCTTTGTGTGTGTGTTTGTCCAATCCAATGTGATTAATCCAACAACACCCGTACCATTTCGATCATTTAAGCATGGCCAAGCTCCACCAATGGCGCTCCCGAATTCGGTAGAAGCGAGAGCTGAAATATCCAGCCACATAAAATCAACACCACAATTAAGGTACTGAAATCGAAGCATATATTTTTTTTTCTCGTTAGGTCAGCGTAAATTATGGTGAAATTATGTTGTACCAAAGTCGTGTTTAAACCATTAACAGTCAAATAAAAACCGCGTACTTCTTTCTTTCTTTATATTCCCTGAATTTTTGCGCATTCAAATGTTTCTCGTATTCTCGTATCAGTGTTTAATGGTTTAAGTGTTGTTTAATCTTATGCAATAAAAACGAAGCAATAGTTTTTTTAAGAGGGTTAACGGCAGACAAATTTCTCCTACTCTCCTTCTTGCGGTCCCAAAGTTGCCCTGGCGGTATCGTAATAGTTCCAGCATGCGGCGACAGTGACCGACTGTGATTGTATGTCTGTGCTCCTTTCTTTCTTTATCTCTACTTTGTTATCACTTTACTTCCCCCTCCCCTCTCTCCCCAGCGTAGGGTAGCAAATCGGATGTTCCCCTCTGGTTAACCTTCCTGCCTTTCCATCTCCCTCCCTCTCTCTCTCTCTTTCTTGTATACGGGCTTTAACGGCAGTCTGCAAAACTTTGGTGCAGACCACACGCAGGTGCTTTAACCGTGCAGCGACGACCAATGTCCTGCACAACTTTCTAAAGATCAGAACACGCTCTGCGGGTGATTAATTAGTACTTCCTGCTGAGTTGGCACAAGAGCCAGCGTGTTCGCGAGGCGGCCACTCAGCAACCTGCGCGGATATTTGCTTCGCGCATGCGTTTACCAAGACCAGCATGCGTGCTGAAATTCTGCAACAAGTGAGCATTCCAGAATGCTGAACCTCTGCAGGCTCCTGCAGATACACTACGAATCGAATAACGAGAAGTATCTTCTACGCTTATTCGAGACAGCGAGTACATTTGCAAGTTCTCTACAAAAAACGTCGTGTATACGTGCACCGAACGAAATTTCGACGGTGCGTTAAACCTCGCTTCAGCACGGGGAACGGTACACAAGTGAGTTCAAAGAGTTTAGAGCTTATTCATTAACAGCCCCGCTTGTGTGATAATGTGCTAAAGAACAGATACAAATGCTTCAGTTCAGCAGAGCAGGCCTTAATTTCCTTGTCTTTAAGGCTGTATTGTTGTCTCAGCTTATTTACCGAAAAGAGCATAGTAAACCTGCAAAAGACATCTCGGAAACTAGGTAGATGTATCTAGTACCCAAGGACCACAATTCATGACAAGTGGTCAAAGCTGCCTACGTTCCGTTCAAGGAGTGTGTGGGTTTTTAACTAAATTTAGCTAACTGCAAGGCTGAAACAACAACAAAAAAGTGTTATGTAAGTTGAGTTTGTGCAAGCTAGCTTGCTAAAAGTGTATACTATTTTACGAAAGCGTTTCAGTACCATCACCTTAGGCTTATAATGATGCCGTCTTCGATCTGTTTCAACCACCTGGCCGCGGTGCTATGGCACAATCGGAGTCGATTCAGGCGGTTTTACAGATGTGTTCAGTGTTTCGCACAAAACTGGGAAATTGTTCGTGTTACAGCCCAAGATGGCGTCGTCCATATATCATTTTTGAGAATGGGATGTTGTATGAACGTTCGGCGTGGCATTCAGCACAAGCAGTTTATTTAGCGTATTGAAAATGGGTACTTATGATTAAGAACTCTAATGAAGTTGCGTTTTCCTTTTGTTATCTTATTTTAATTTGTTCCTCTCTCTTTTCTGCGTCGAATGAGATTAACTTAAATCAATTTATACTGATGAAGTGTAATTTCAAAACTCTGTTGATGTTTTTACGGTAAACCGGTTGCACACTATCGAAGAGAAAATCATGCCGAAACTTCCATTTCTTATAATTTCGCGCCGATATACCGCAGCGCTTGTACTACAGAGTGACGTCATCGATTTCGAATCGGTGTCTCGTAATTGTATACAATTGCGGCGCAGTAACAGTTATCTAAGCTCTCTAACATTACTCGCTGGCTTCTTTAGAATGCAATGAAGTCCACCTTTACCGATACAAAATTAACTATAATCCCGCGCGGACGCCCTTAAAACTCATGACGTCATGGCGATCTGGTGCACGGCTTTGACGTGGCATTTAAGGTGCGCCAACATGCATAGTGTACAAGTAACACCAGTATAGATTGAAGTTTCAAATGTTGTCTGTAAATTCATTTTAGTTATCGCTTCTCAGTATCGATGTAGATGATCGAGACACGAGACGATACAGACGGGGTCGTAGCCTCCACGGTACGAATAGTAGCATGCAGCAACACCGCTGTGTTCCCCTTTTATCCGCGCTGCGGCAGCAGTGTTTTTTCATGACCCCACAAAACTTCCGGTCGTGCATTTTCGACGGCCAAGTTAGCCGAGGGAAAAATAAGTGTTTTTGTCCCATAGTTTACTACGTGTAGCTACGAGCTCTTGATGGTGTTCAGATAAAAGGAACATGCCGCGTGCCTCGAGCATATACGTCGATTTTTACTTAGCGAGGAAATAATTCATTTGTCAAACGTTCTAACTGCTAAGTATGGACAGCTGGGCTAGTTGGTTATGATTAGCATTGTGAAACATAGTTCCAGCGCACAATTGAACAAGGACGAGGAGAGAAAGACAACACGAACGCCGTATCATGAAAAAAACAAGGGACAAGGCTCAGAAAAAAAACAAGGGACTGCTTCGAGCTGCACAGTTCTATGCATTTATATGCTATATACTGTAACTTGCGTTGTTCTATAGAGGGCTTAACCGGAGGTCTTTCTGGGACCTCCGTCTCCCTGCTTCTATCGTTCTATATACGCTTCCACCTCTCGGAACTGCAGCGAGGCGACTGTAGCCCACTTTTCGTGGCGGCCTGAGTTCGCGCTGATTTAGCGCTCTGCGCGCCTCGTTCAGGCGCCGCCGACGACCGCAATCCGCTCTCCTGGCTCCTTTTTTTCGAGCCGTCGCCGTACGTAGATGCGCGCGTGCCCTCGGTGGCCTCGGTATATAAGGATGATGAGCGAGGTCGCCACGGCGACTGCTCGTGAAGTGACCGCGTTATACGGCATTTCTTTTGCGTGTGTGTTCTTCTTCATCTGGACCTCCGAGTGCAAACTTGCGGATGTTTGAGCCAGAAAGAATACGCTGGCTGGATACGCATCTCCGAGGATGTGCGGTTATGGAAGCGAACTATATACCGTAATGGCGCGAATGTTAGCCGATCAATATATGTACAAAAGGTCGAAATATTATGGGGTTTTACGTGCCAAAACCACTTTCTGATTATGAGGCACGCCGTAGTGGAGGACTCCGGAAGTTTCGACCTCCTGGGGTTCTTTAACGTGCACCTAAATCTAAGCACCACGGGTGTTTTCGCATTTCGTCGCCATCGGAATGCGGCCGCCGTGGCCGGGATTCGATCCCGCGACCTCGTGCTCAGCAGCCCAACAATAAAAGGTCGAATGCGAAACCTTCAAACTGTTCCTGTATATACCAAGGTGTCGAACCGAAAAGCTTTTCGGGTTCGGTTCGGGTTCAGGTTTCTGCATATATATTCCGGTTCGGTTCAGATTCAGCTCCGGAGCGAAAATGCAATGGTTCGAACCAGTCCGCATGGGTTCATTATCGTTCGTAATTAAGAAGAATTAAAATTTATAGCTACCATCGTTTCTCAACCTCTCGGCGGCGAATTTATTTGAGCAAAATATGTTTTTCTTTTTCTTTTTCATATGCTTACGTCACGCGGACCGATGTATCTCTAGTGTCTTTAACATTACGCACAAAGTTACATACTTGTGACCCGAGATGCGCAGGCGTACAGCGATTTACTTTCAAAGGCCGCAGTGCACAATCCGTCGAAAATACATTTAATTCCATTTAGTTGCGCCTTACAGCTCCGTGCACCTCGCCCGTTGAGGCTCGGTGACCAGTGAAGTACTAATATATCAAGTCTTTTGGAAACGACGCAGGCTTTTGTGACAGGTGCCGCCCTTATAAAGGATGATCTGTTCTGTGCAGCCTGCAACCGAGTTCTAATAGTTACAGGCCGTTTTAACGGTTATACCCATATACGTTTCGTTATTTCAAAGGAACTTTATACGCTATCACAAGATTTTTTTTTTCTGTTTGTGTGAGTTCGAGTTAACGCACGTTACACGTAACGAATTTTTTACGATATTTTGTCGTTTGGTGTATAGTTGACGGAGATAAATTGTATTACGGTCATGCAGCACTGAACCAAAAAACGCATCTACAGAGTTTGTGTTAGTTTTGGTTTACTTGTCTTACATCGCAAGGTTACAACCCACACCGATTTCTCGGTATTACTTCAAGTATCTGTGCCAAGTTGAACGAACGTACGCCACGCTGAAAATTCCTTGGGCTTCTAATTAAAAGTATTAATTTCTTTACAAAAGTTCGAATTTTGGCTAGTCATTTGGTCAATATTTCGACAAATACAGCGTGGCAACAATATCGCTGGAAGGTGGAACACAGGCGCTACATTTCCGTCAACAGCTGGTTTATTCATATGTAGGAATGTCTTATGTACAGTATACATACTTGGCGAAAGATAATAAGCATAGCCAACGTCACATTTGGAGCGATAACAGCTATATAAAAACATGTAGCGAACGGAAGAAGGGTCTGGAAATAGTGGTGAAGGGAGGAGGCGGAATAAACTTTATTTGTAAAAATGAGCTCACGGTGGAGTCGTACGCCGCACAAGTTTTCCGTGGTCACTGCTCACGGTATCAATACCAGGCGTGGTTTCTAAGCTTATTTTTTAAATTGTCGTGTTGCGGCGCTATCTTTCTCGAAATTTATTTCTTTAGAGACACTATACGATATTAACCGCAAGTGAGATCGATAGAATATTCGTTTAAAAAGTCCATCTTCGTTTTCTAATATAATGACATTGTTGCGTAGAAAATCGCTACCCGAAATCGCGCTGCTGCTCCTCAATTCGAATCGCTCGTGCCGAAACGGGCGAATTGACGCAATCTACACGTGACCTCCCTCTATGCCGCTGTTTGCGAATAAGCCTGTGCCGACGGCACATGACAGGTATACCGTAGTCCGAAATAGGTGGCGCCTTTCCGATTTTTAGTTTTCGTCACTTTCTCGTTACAGAAACTCCGTTCTCGGTACACGTGTCGCGAATTCTTTATGACACACGCCTAACCTTCTTTCATCAATCTATCTCGACTTTCTCCTCTCCCTTACCCCCAGCGTAGCACAGCAAACCGGATGCTCGTCTGGTTGAACTCCCTGCCTTTCCTCTTCTTGCTTTCTCTCTCTCTCTTTCTCGACTTAATATTTGTTGTGCCTCTGTTATCACGTATATAGACTCAAAGCGGGGCTTTCCTTCTCCCTTTTTATTTCATCGTCAACAGCAATTGCATACCAGGCACACCCGCGTTCTTGCCCGCCGAAAACGAAAAGAGAAACGGCACGTCATAGAGCTTTGACGGAATCAGTCGGTTTCGGTGGCACTACGAGGTGTGTACATGAGGCGCGAAAACACCCGAAAACATAATGAGTGTCCGAATTGAGTTGAGGTTTGTTTGAGTCTTGCCCGTAACGTCGGAATTTTTCGCCGACTACGGGTTACTTTGAGCCGTGTCCAGCGTTTCCCCTCCCATGTGGCCTATCAGTGGGTCCCAAGGTCCTTCCGAACCGTCCGTCGAACCGGTTCGGAACGGTTTCTCCAGTAAGTTCCGGTTCAGGCACAGGTTCCAAGCTGACGGGAAATAACAGTTCGGTTCGGGATTTTTTCCCCCTTTCATGTCTGTTTCTTCCTTTACTGAATCCGTCGCAGCGCGGCGAGTGAGTGAAATCACCCTTGCGAAGTTCTCGCGATCTCGGACTCCTTGTGGAAGAGGTGTACAAGGGACACAGCGTGCGCGTATAAATATACGTGTAGACGCGTACGTATGGCATCGACGTTCTCACGCCAGGCGTTGCTCCGTGCGCCGGCGGCGGAACCTTGCGCGGGGTTAAAGCTCTTCGCCGTGTTTCCCTCCTCGCTGCAGTGCGTGCGCGAACGTCGTTCCCGGAAACGCCTCCTCCGGTTCCGACCTGTAGCCGGCTGCACGCTTCGAACCCTACGCGGCCCTCGCGGCGGGAACCGCCGGATGGGCGCCGTTTCGCGCGATAAGAGACCGCCGGATTCGTGGAGCGCTTTGCGCAGCCGCCGGGCTTCGCAGGCTTACATCACCGCGGCGCTTGTCAGCCTTGATCTTGGAGCAACACAAGGAGGCTTCCTTTTTTACGTCTTAGGTGAACGCATCGCGGCACGCGAGTGCCCGCTGCCTGGGATACGTTTGTGCGGCTCTTCCGAAACCTAACCAGGTCACACAGAGAGAGAGAGAGAGAGAGAGAGAGAGACAACAAGCGATAAATGAAAGGTAGAGAGGTTAACCAGGGCTGAGCCCGGTTGGCTATTCTACACTGGGGAAAGGGAAAGGGGGACGGAAAGATTGAAAGAATAAGAGAAAGTCCACCGGGGATATCATTCGGTAACTCAGCCCGGATCACAGACGCTGGCTCAATCCGGTAGCTTTCAAATATCGCAGCAGTGCTTTTGTGAACCAGGTGACAGAACTTTAAAAAGTCAGGATGTGGTTGGTGTTGATTTATGGTTAACTGCAGCGCGAAAGGAAGCCAACGGGGCCGAGGTGATGTGAAGGAGCAGCCATTTGCTCTGATGCGGTTCCTACAGGAACTCGCAGGCTGCGAGAGACGTTAGGGAGAAATGCGCCGGAGTACTTTTGACCGAAAACAGCGTGAAAACGTGGGCAAAAAGAGAAACATTCTTTTCCTCTTGGCCCGTCTTTCTTTTCCGTTCCTCTCTTGCATTACTCCCTTTTTTTTTTTCCTTGCTCTGGTCTAGTTCTTAACACCAGGTATACCAAATATATCCAAAAAGCAGACTCTCCTATATTTACCGCCAAGATTTCCTTACAGGGGCACTAAAGAGAATCACTAAGATCAGTTTAGACTGAAAAAAAAAAACGATTTTTAATTACTCTCTTTTCGCTAAATTCGCCGCAATCGGTTGATTATAAAGCAACGTACGGATCATTTGAATGACGTCGGCAAGTACGTGGCTTCGCGTTGAATTTCTTACTCATGTGCGGTCGCAGCAGAGGGAGACGAAAGCACCACTACAATTCTTCAACACCTGCAAAAACGGGTGTAGCCCAAACTGGCGTTCATTGTGCAGCACGTGCATGATGCTATGCTGTGGTATATAGCGTGCAGTGCTCCTGACTGGCTGTGATCGCGTGTCTGTGCTCACTGTTTCTCCATGTACTTTCATATGACCTTTCTACCTCCTCCTCTCCCCCGTTCCACAGTGTAGGGTAGTAACGCATATTTTCGCTTCTGATCATCTTGTCTCCCTTTATATATTCCTTCATGTCTCTCTCTCTCTCTCTCTGTTTTACTCCTGTGCCGCATAAATTGCAGTTCGCGTACAGTTTGGCGTTTCGGTGCATCACTTTCTTCGTGGGAGTTGTGGTTACTCGCGCCAGGTTAAAATTTTCATATACGACACATCGAAGCATTGCGAGGCTAACAGAAGCGTAGAGGCACCGTGGTGTTTGATTCAGTGCCACAGTGGAAGCAGTAACCGTGAGATACGGCGATGACTTTAGAGAGAGATTGAGAGATAGAGTTTAATAGAAACAGGAGATGTCAGCCCTGCTATATGTAGAGCTTGCAATACTTTAGGTTAGGTGCTTGAGATGGCATGAAGAGGAATACTAAAAAAGAAAAGAGATGGAGAAGACGAAAGAAAAAAAAGAACTAAGAATGAATAAAAAAAAGCCCACATGAGTTTTTAAAAAAATGTCCACAAGACCTTACCATAGCGTAAGTGTAACAGCAAGGGCTTCATCGCTCAGGCTGCGTTTTAATTTTGTCACAGCGCCCTAAAAAAATCATTCATTCGTGTTTGTCTCCATATGCCAAGAAAAATATTTTGGCGGGAGACAGCTAAATAAATCTATATAACTTCCTCCTAATGATTATAAAGTCATGACATTTACTAAAGGTGCGCGTTTTACGTTTTCTTTTTTCTTTTTCTCTCTCTCTACACGTAGATGAGAAGTTACACTCGACACATGCCTATAGGTTGGCTTCGCCTTCAGTCTTGTAAATGTAATCTAGACGTCGAAACGACAGGCGCTGTTATTTCTGCTTGGAAGTCAGTGCTCAAAAATGATAAAACGGGCGCCTTCATTAATAGTTACAAGTGTATCAGTGACAGGCCACCATCTTCAGCCCCAGAACCATGTTAGGAGGTATAGCACATCAAGCACCCACCCCGTCGCTGCAGACCGAAACTTTCACTCTTAATCCCGTTGTCCTTAGATTCCAACTATAAGTGGAAACATCTTGCAAATATTTTTCACTTGCCTAAGCATAGCAGCATTCCACATAAAATGGCAAGATATACGGAACTGCGTTCCATCTATCGGCATATTTTGAACTTTAAGTAAGTAACAAGAAATACATATTATGGAGTGCCGACCTCTCTGCCTTTCTGTATAAATAAAGCTCTCTCTCTCTCTCTCTTTATATGGAACTGTGCTCCAGCGACCTAGACACTGTTGTCCGGAACATTGTTCCATGCACCTCTACTTGAAACCAGGCTTCAGTATGTGGAACACCGTCCCGCATATACTTAAACATGAGCATATGTGCACTCAAATTACGGTTAAGAATGAGTGTGTTCCTGTTCTCTGTGATGCACTGAACTCATCTTCAAGGTTTCACCTTCACCTGCAATAGTGAATGTGGTAGCCGGTGCCTCCTTCAAGGGATACGACTTGCGGCAATTTATTTCTTTATATTGCTTGAAGTAAGTTCCTCTTATGTACTTTCATGCATAATTTACCAGAGAGAACGTCGACGCTGCATACAATCGTTAAGCCGCGATGTTACACTAACGGGCAGTTCACAGATTTAACTTTGGGTTCGCCGTAGCCCTCTTGGCGAAGTAATATATTGTAGATTATTTTAAATGCGAAGCATTTCTTGGCGAACATTTGCCACTTCCACAGTATCCATCTACCCGCCGCCTACGTCTTGGTGCTCTCATGGTCGTTTTGTTTACTTGGTGTGTACCAAGATTGGCATAGTAGGACAAGAGTGTATGAAGAACATAAATGATAGTTCATGACATGAATGTCATGATATTTATGTCATGCAAGTCATGATACACCCGCCTACACCGTGGTGCTCTCATGGTCTTTCCGTTAACTTGGTATGCACCACAATTGGCGTAGTATGACAAGAGTGTATGACGAACATAAATGATAGGCATATGTCATGACATGAATGCCGTGACACATGCGTGTCACGTAGGCCATTAGACAGCCGCCAACGTCTTGATGTTCTCATGATCGTTTCCTGAACTCGGTATAGGCTCCTCGCACACCGCTTCGCATGACATCGGTCCCCCCAGAGGGCGTGGGATCTGGGGGCATTTGTTTGTTTGTGTTTAGATGCGCATCTTTGCACTTCGGCCGTCGTCGCAACGTTACTTAGGCGGTTCCGGCGTCTGCGTCGGTGTCAAAACAAAACTTTAATGAGCCCTATAGGAGATCATCCTCCTGCAGAGGGGAGGAGCGGATGGCATGCTCGCCAAGCTTGTCCCCGCGGGCACACGCACACACACGCATGACTCACCTGACTAGTAGGAGTAAAAGAGTCGCATAACGAAGCTGCTGTGCGTGAGGCAAACGTAAGTGCGCTCTCACCACGCAAGCCACACGGTCGACTCATCTCGCGTACAAGTCCTCCACCGCCTTTCTGCATCTCTCGTTCTCAGCAGTCGGTTCTCCAAAGCATCCTGCAATGCACCATTGGCTGCATGCCGGGTATGCGACCTCGCGAGATCGTAAACCAATGAAGAACGCGGCTATGGGTATTGCGGTGCGTGTTGGCTGGATTCCATTATCGTACACCGCGGGTCATTAGAGCAAAAGCAAAAATGCACTTCCTTCGCCTTGCGTTCTTGTTGCGCATAGTAACGCAAGCAGCGTATACGCAACTGCTGCGATTCACAATACAGGAAAAGGATCTCATCACAGATGTACAGGACGGGCGATGTGTGATGATCATATATACTATGTGCGACCTCGCTCACTTCGTGTATTTGACTTGCCATCTGCCAAAATGCTTCGTTCGCTGAGCGTTTACCGCATCGAGACTTCCCGTGGACCTCTGAAAAGAAAGGAGCGCAGCCAGCGCTTCGGGCATTCGTGGCAATATAGGCACGCGCAGGTTCGCTGGACGGTG